>NC_064809.1:89341268-89533193 GCF_023721935.1 Panthera uncia | reverse complement strand
GGGGGGTGGTGGTGGTGGTGGTGGAAGGGGAAATGAAGGACACAAATAATATGGCGATTGGTGGGATGGAAGGGGAGAGAGGAAAAGATCCTTCCTCCCAGCTTTTGTTTCTTCCCTTGCTTATGTGTTTGTCTCCACTGTAGGAGTTTCCTTAGTTATGACTCTGGCAGAGGACGACAGAGTAGAACAGTATTTAAAATGGCCTTAGATTCCTTGTCAGTGAAATAGAGATAATTATCCTTCCAGCCCATGTGGCTGTTGGGAAGCCCAAATGAGAGCGTGAGGAGGGTGCGTTTGATACTGAAAAGCAAAATATAAAATAAGAAGGATATTATTGTGATTAGTATTGATGATTCTAATATTCATTCTGGGTTTATCTTGAAAAATAAAATGATGGTAGTGGTCGTGCTGGTAATAGCAGTTACTATTTTCCTTGGCACTTAATACATTCCTGACACTGTTCCCAATGCTTTCGTAGACACATAGGCTAAGTAATTCTCATAATAACTTTACAGACCCGAACGGAGGCCCAGAGAAGTTAGGCAGTTACTCAAGGTCACAGCTGTTCAGTAACCTAAAATGGGTTTGGGTTGAGATCTACCTGCTCCTCTTACTTTTTCTCCTGTGCCACTGTTGTCAGTCCCGGAGCACAGTGTAGACCTTCATTTGCATGCAAGTTTTCTCTGGTGACTTTGAGGTTTCCTGCCAGTGGACACTGCCCGGCCTGCTAGTTTCCAGGTGTAGTTCCCTTTTCCACTTACTATTAACACACCGCCGGCTCAGGCTCTCTAATGTCAGCACTGCCAGCAGAGTGGCCTTGTAAGCGATGGCAGAGTATGTTTCCACAGGGGGTGCAGGCCATAGGGCCCAAGGTTCAGGTCTTTGATGAGTGTTTGGTGATGAGGCTCAATGCCTGTTCTTTCTGGATGCCTCCAGAGGAAATTAAAGTGCTTATGCATGCAATGGAAGGCATGAGGAGGAGGGGGGGGGGAAGCAGGGGGAGGAGGGAGAAAAGGGGGCAAAGGAGGCAAGTATACATAGGAAAAGTAAAAACAGACAGAGGAAGAGAAGCAAAAAGTGAATTAATAGAGACTGGAAATCAGAATTAGATACTCCTTGACTGTTCAAGTGGATGAATGAGTGAAAGGACCTCTTTGAGAACCTGCTGTGTATCAAGCACCCTGTTAGGCTTTCTCGTGATCAATTATCTCAGTTACTCCCGACGACTACTCCAGCCTTTGTTGAACAAAATGCCGGTGTCTGACCATTTTGTTATAGCCGTGTTCTTATACGCCTTTTATGTCCAACAGCCATCAGCCACACATTGCAATGTCAAGTTTTTCTTCTTGCTGGGTCCAAGAGTTTTTGAGGAGACAACTATGTTGGGGATTTTTCAAGCTGCTCAGTCTTCCACAGCTTTGTGCTTGACCCTTTTTCCCTGCTTTGTAAAAATGTCTGTGGCTTTTCATTTCTGCCATCCTTTGGATTCTTTTAACAAGACCTTCGAAAGTTGTAAAGCTTGATGGTGCGTGTGATGGATGGTCCAGGAAAGGTAGTAAAAAAAAAAAAAATTCTCTATCGATGCAGGCTTCAAGTTAGGGAATGAATAAGTCCCAGGAATAAAAGGCATAGTGTAGGGAATATAGTCTGTGATTTTGTAATAGCGTTGTATGGTAACAGATGATATCTGCCCTTGTGATGAGCATAGCATAGCCTATAGAGATGTTGAATCACTATGCTGTATACCTGAAACTAAAGTAACATTGTGTGTCAACTGTACTCAAAAAAAATAAATAAGTGAATACAGATATGTCGTACGCTTGTAATATCTATAATATCGTATGTCTACTTCACTTCAATAATAAAGAGGTGAATATAGAAGGAAAAAAGTTACCCATCCATACCAGGTCCTATGAAGGAAAAAGTGAATAATGGGTTAAGTGGAGCTCTCAAGTTATAAAAGTCACAATTATATATGCATGTAATTTTTAGCATAGAGATTTATTAATTTGCATTCAGATCATTAGAGCTAATTAGCAGCTTCAGCTTCTCCAACTATGCTTTAAGAAGTTTACCCTTTACTTTCCTTGTGAGCCCCAGAGCACATCTTTACAGACTAAGACTTAAAACTGACTGCTGGTATTAGCGTTCAGAAAAAGGGAGTTCTGTGCCACGGCTCTCTTGCCCCACTACCATACACAAGAGCCTCTGCTTCTTTTTTTTTTTTTTTTTTTCTACTCATTGGGTTCTTTTTTGTTTTTGTTTTTGTTTTTGTTTTTTAAAGGAAGTCTTTTTGCTATTCATCAGATAGCCCATTTGGAGTAATATCAGCAGGAATTAGTAAACGAAGGGAAAAGAAATGAAATGGTCTTCCGTTTCCCACTTACATGTTATTTTCAGGAAAGGAAAAGAACAGAAGAAGAGCAGGAATAATGCTTGAAAACCTGACTTCTCGTATTAGGCTACAGGTGAGAATTGGAGATGTTCTTCTCATTCCCCTCACCTCTTACTTGGAAATGGTGCCTGTAGGGAACACATATTGAGTGAACCTTAAGAAACATCAACGAAAATCTATTTAATTTTTAAGGTACAGTCAGTTAATCAGCACAACGTTCTTTTGAGATTCATTTGGCTCATCTTTGGCTCCTACAAATTAGTTACATGTATTCTGCCATGTTCCCACTACTTATTGTCCATGGCTGGCATTTTCTTCCTGTTACTTCTGCTCAATTCTAATTACCATATAAACTCTATGAGTTGGAAGCAATATAGCCTATG
Organism: Panthera uncia; assembly: GCF_023721935.1. Taxonomy (NCBI): domain Eukaryota; kingdom Metazoa; phylum Chordata; class Mammalia; order Carnivora; family Felidae; genus Panthera; species Panthera uncia. The sequence goes on along the minus strand of NC_064809.1, from coordinate 89,530,415 downwards.
TTCTTTATTACTACTAGCATTGAATCCTTACAAAGAATTTAAAAATTAGTCCGGAATCCATCATTCCCTCCGTGGTTGTTGTTATTGCCTGGTTATTCCTGCAACCTCTTTGCTTCCGTTCCTAAATGGTCGAGAATGGATCGGAATCTCCCAACTGTGATGTTGATCGACGTGTGCGCTGACCGATAAACTCAACGTCAAGGCACTTTACCTTCACTACATCCCCCGTTTTGTCAGGATGCATTTATGTTGGATCCCCTGTTAATTTCCTGTCAGTTTAATTAACGTGAATATTTCTGATGTTCTCTGTCCTAAAGCTTTCATCTGCCCCCACCTCCCCTTCTCTTAGCAGATGATGTTATATCCACAATTTTAGAAAATGTGAGGTTCTTAGGCTTCATCTGCCCCATCTCTTGCACACTGAATTTGCTCTCAATTTCATCCATCCTTAGCTCCTTCCTTACGTTTGCATGGCTGACCATGCCCTTCATAAGCTGGCCTCTGCTAACTGCTCCAGCTTCATCTTTTGCAAATACTTACAGTCCCTTCTTCTCTCCATATTAACCATTTATTTGCATTTCTTCAAGCGAGCCATGGTTAAACATCTCCGATACTGCAAATAGACACCTCAGCCTCTGCTCAATCAGTTTCCCTCTTCGTCTCTGAAGTTGTCTCCGAAGTCTGCGTTTTAGACAGGCCCTCTACAGGTTCCCATGCCCTGTGTGTATGTCTTTATTAGAGTACTAATCGCACCGTATTCCAATTACCCGTAAGCTGTCTTATCTACTCTTATAATGCAACATCTGGAATGAAACCTGGCACATAAGCTTCAAGAAATATGCTTTGAAAGTTGAACATTGAAAAAAATGAATGAATGAATGAGTGAGTGAGTGAATCTTATAACTAGTTGCTGTTCAGTCCATTTTGCCTTGACACCGCCTCTTAACTCTGTTGCTATCTTTCTCAGCCTTCCTTCATGTTCAGTTTCCTCCAGCTCAAGCTTTTATTTGTTGTTGGAGAGGCAGTTTTGTTCACTGGTTTTGAGTAGAGTCTTTGGAACTTGGCTGCCTTGGTTTGGAGACTGTATGGGTTGGTTTGCTAGCTGTATGGCCTCGTCCAAATTACCTAGCCTCTGTGTCCCATTTATGTTTTGTTACCTGTAAGTGGAAGATAGTAACAAGACCATCTTCCACAGGGTGGTTGTATGGATTGGTTGAGATAGTTCCTGTGTATCACATAGTGCCTGGTACATAGCAAATGGTAATCATAATAATGTAATTACACAGGAATTACTTTAATTATTCCTAGTGTCCACATTCACAATGGTCTTATTTTTTGTGAACTATTTCAGACTGCAAATAGGAATAGAGATCAGTATAGCAAACTCACTACTGGTTTAAAAAAGAAAACAAAGAGGGACACCTGGGTGGCTCAGTCGGTTGAGCGTCTGACTGCAGCTCAGGTCATGATCTCATGGTTCGTGGGTTCGAGCCCTGCATCAGGCTCTGTCTGACAGCTCAGAGCCTGGAACCTGCATCGGATTCTGTGTCTCCCTCTCTCTCTGCCCCTCCCCTGCTTGTGTTCTGTCTCTCTCAAAAATAAATAAATACATATTTTTTAAAAAAGAAGGAAAACAAAGATAGTAAAATCCACTTGAAGACCCTTTCCTACATCACCTTCCTTCTTGCTTCCTTCCTTTTCTCTCTTCTTCCATCTCAAAGGTAACCACTGACATATATTTGCCATTTGGCATTTGTAGGCATGGTTTTATACATTGCTATATAGCTAGAAATCATGAACACTATATGATGTGCAATGCAATCTGCCGCTTCTTTAGTTACCCACTCCTCAGTGCACTCCTAAATCAGTAATCCATATTGTTTCTGGAGTTATCACCCCAAAATGTAAATCCGATTCCGTAAATTGTTCACAGTCTCTCTTCTTTAAGGGACTTTTTCAAGAACAGTTTTATTTTACAACCAAATTGAGAGGAGGGTACAGAGATTTCCCATATACTTCTTGCTCCCACCCATGCAGAGCCTTGCCCATTATCAACATCACACACCAGAATGGTCCATTCTTACCAAAACAATGAACCTACATTTAGTATCATAATCACCTAAAGTCCATAGTTTACCTTAGAGTAACTACGCTTGGCACATACTATGGGCTTGGACAAATGTCTAATGACATATATCGATCATTATAATATCCTACAGAATCTTTTCACCGCTCTAAAAATCCTCTGTACTCTGCCTATTCCTCTCTCTTCCTCCACCCCCACCAGCAACCACAGATCTCTTTACTGTCTCCATAGTTCTGCCTTTTCCATCATGTCATGTAGTTGGAATCCTACAGTCGGTAGCCTTTTCCAGTTGGCTTCTTTCACTTAGTAATACACATTGAAGGTAACTTTATGTCTTCTCGTGGCTTAGTAGCTTGTTTCTTTATGGTGCTGAATCATGTTCCATTATCTGATGCGTGACGATTTATTTATGCATGCAGCTACTGAATAAAGGATGCCTTAGTTGCTTTCAAATTTTGGCGACTATGAATAAAGCTGCTATAAACATCTGTGAATGGGTTTTTGTGTGGACATGAGTTTTTATTCCTATGGGTAAATACCAAGGAGTGTGATTGTTGGATCATATGGTTAACAGTATGTATAGTTTTGTGAGAAACTGCCAAACCGTCTTCCAAAGTGGCTGTACCGTTTTGCATTCCCAACAACAACAGTTCCCATTGCTCCACATCCTTGTCAGCATTTGGTGTTGCCGGGGTTCCAGATTTTGGCCATTCTAATTGGAGTGTGGTGGTCATGATCTGTTCTTGAGTCCCCATTCCATATATTCTCACCTCCTACAAGCCGCTGTTGGAGCACCACCTTCTCAGTGAGGCCTGGACCTTCTGAACTGGAAGTTCCCAAGTCCTCTTCCCTTCTTCCTTTGTCTCCACGATACTTCTCAGCCTCTGACTTACTATATATTCTTTCTTATTTTTCTCTAACTAAGTATGTAATCTCCGTGAGGTTTTCATCTGCCTTGTTTTCTGGTGTATCTCTGCTCTCTAAAACGGAGTCAGATACGTAGAAGGTGCTCTGTAATGTTTGTTTGATGAATGTTGAATGTACAGAATCCTCAACCTGGATTTCAAAGACAGCTTTATTTTGGCCCTCTCCAGTGTCCCTTTTCTACCGTAATACCATCACTCCATTGTGCCCTATGCCTTCTCCTCTCCCAGGCCTTGGTTCAAGCTGTGTCCTGTGTCTGGGCTCCCTTCCCACTCCTGCTCATTTCTACTTATCGAAGCTTTTCTTCTCCCTAAAGCTCAGTTCAAATCCTACCCCGTCCAAGAAGCCTTCTCAGATTCCTCCAGCTGAAATGAATTTTTTCCTCTCGTGGGCTCCTTTAGCACTTTGTGCTTCTCGTAACTGTTTTTTGTCTTCCTCACTTCAGATTTATTTATATGTGTGTGTCCGGCAGGAATGTGGAATGTAGGAATCTCCTCATTTCCATCGCCCTCCCTCGCACCCAGCGCAGTGCTCCGCCCATCTGTTCAGAGGGTGCTCAGTAAATGTTTAGTCAGCTGAACCTGAAGGTGAGAAGGGACCTCAGAAAGGCCATTCATATCCCTCTGAAAATAGTTCTGAAGTCTTGTTTAATGATTGTTTGACTAAGGGAACTTTCCAGATGGCAAGGCACTGAGGAAACTTTAAACTCTTCTTCATTTACAATGTGATACTTCATTGTAATCCTCTGAGTATTTCCATAATGTTGGCCCACAGTGCAGAGTAATCAAATTACTTTAATTCCACATCATTTCTCTCATTTGCCATTCATTGTTTCTGTTGCTATTCCGTTCACTCACTCTTTCACATGTTTTTTTGATTTAAAATCATTTTATGAGCATAGTCTCATTTCATTTTCTAATCTGACTGACTCTGCCAGGTATGATTTTGTGTGGGTTAAGAGGAAAGGCTGGATATGCAGGAGTGGATGTGGAATGCCATTTTCTGCCACCTAGACTAAGAAAGGCAGTTCCCCTTATGTAAATTTGCAAATCAGAGAATTTCCAGAAATGTAAAGTGTGTGTCCTTTGAGCAGTAATGCTAAGTAAGAGGGAGTGTGCAGTTCACTTTTGATTTTGACTGTAGTCACGTTTGTAGAGGAAATCACTGCTTATGGCTTTATTTAATAGGATGAAGTAGAATTTTAAGTAGAATTTATCTAGGTGGGACCCTAGATACCACTCAGTCCAGAATTTCTGTAGGCTCTCACCACCACTGTACCCTTTTTTGGCAAAAATTTAGTAACAACAATTTTGTGACTTAAAATAAATTTCACCAACCATATTATCAACTCAAATATATTTTTAAAAAATCAATATCACACCCTGACTGAAATGTAAAGGAAAAATAAAAAGAATAATTAATTATGCATGTATATAAAGTTAAATGTATGTATATAAAGTTATATATGTGTACTTAAAGTTTATATAATTTATATACAGATTGTGTTTATGATGTATAAAAATTACATATGCCTTAGTATCAATATATAAACGCTTGAGCATGACTTCTCTGGAAGACATATAGAAGTAGTCAGATGCTTGCACCTGTTTCATAGAATCATCATAAATGGAACAGCCACACATGCTGTCAGATACAGGTGTGTTGTATTGGCAACTCAAATACCGTAATTGGCTTCATGTCGATGGTATAATTTTCCTAGATGGTGTACCATTATTGATAAAGTTCAAAATGAAGCAAGATTCACTCACACATACCCAGTCCCCCACACATACATACATGGTAGCTGCATTCCTGGAAAATTCATTGTGTATTAAAATAGCAAAATACTTGGTGTTTACGTGTGAAAAAAGAGTTAATGTACAGATTCAAAGAGTTATAAAAAGGGTTTCTCTAACATCTGAATGTCTGTTGGAGCATTTGCAAGATCAAGCAGAACATAAGACAGTTTTCCTGTTAGTGGAATTGCCCACTCATTACAACCCCGGTGACTGACTCTTGCACACCAAATGCCCAGAAGAGTGGTCCGCAATCATTGTGCTCTCACCTGCCCGTAAACGTCCAGGTTTTTCCCCCGAACAGTTGGTGCCAACCAGTTGCAAATCTCTAGGTTAGTCCTGCCACCAGTGAGGCATTTGAGAACCGGGAAGTTTCATTTACCTGAAAGGAGTCACATAATACCTTGTTAAGCTTCATGTAGCCCATGAGCTGCCTTGCAGCTTTGCTCTGTCGGTAGCTCCTGTGTCCATCATACATAGTGTCAGAAATATCTAGACAGATGATCATTATGAGGGAATGTGAAATCAGACTGTTGGGAGTTTGAACCTACCACTTACAAGGCTTAGGCAAATAATTTGTGCTAGTTAACCTGTTTTGGCCTCACTTTCTTCAAGAGTCGACCATAGGCAATAATAAAACTTAACTCAGAGTTGTTTTGAGGAATAAATTAGAAAATGTATGTAAGATACTTGTATGTAAGATAAGAGTAGCCATTTGGTAAAGAATAGCTGTGGTGGTGGTGGGGGGGTTGGTGGTGAGGACGATGTTGATAATGACAACAATGATGACAACAGGGACAGTGATAAAGAATTACACGTGATATAAAAATGTTCTTTATCCTTGATTTTCTTTCTAACTTAACTAGATTTTTTTCTAAATAAGCTAGATAGCTTATTTTTTTAATTTTAGCTGATGCTTATGATCCCTTTTGTAGATTTCTTTGTTTTAAGTTAAATGTCATCCTTTTCCTTTGAGCTAATAATATAATTTAAATTGCGTAGCCATTGAAATCTTTTCTTCACTGAGATTTGCATCTGTGACTTTAAATGAAGTTACACTAATAAAATCCTTTTTTGCATTAGTAGAGAATAAATATCTAATCTTACTGCACCACTATTTTTGAAAAAAGATCTTTCCCTTCACTTTAGCAGAGGCCATATTCCCAGAACTTAGCTGCTGTAATGATTTCTTTAGTAGCACACAAATTCTGTATTAATCTCTCAGCAGTTTTCTCAGTTAAGTGCATTTTTATGCTTGGCAGCATTAGGGTAGTCTAGGAAAATTAGTTTTCTTTTCTTATTACTTTTTCTGTTTAATTTGTAACCGGTTAAAATACCACAATATGATGGATGATTGATCCTAGTAAAACTGCAAAGTTAAGGGATAATTGGCAGACTTTGGTTAAGCAATGAAGTCTTCTACTACCTTTCAAGAGCCTTTAAGACAACCTCATTATTAAAATGTACATGCCAGCAAAATTCTGGATGTGCATAGAATTTAATTACTGACTAACAACAATGCCAGGGTTTTATTTTTATGGTGAATGTGTTGATGTTTATAATGCAGCCTGTGAAATGGGTGAGCCCTTGCAATCATAGAGAACTCGTATAAAAATGGAATTTTGCAGTTAGATGACTACATTCTGGTCACTTCCTGTTCTTTTAACACATCAGTGCAACACTTCTGATTGATCAGACCAATCAAGAACCATTCCTGGAAATCTAGCTCAATTTACATAGTTTGCTGGTAGAAATTAAATCCTTTCTGGTGATGGCAATTTAGGATTTGAGCCAATTATTTTCTAAAGAAGCTGAGGTCCCATTTTGTAACAATGTGGATATTACCATCTTTATTTTTAGGATGAGATTGATTCATGAGATAATGAATGAACAAGACAAGGAGACCTAAGATCCAAACCTATCCTAGCATTCTTTCATTTATTCAATCAATCATTGTATCATTTTACAAATGTTTATTGAATGCTACTCTGTATGAGGCACTATGTTAGGTGCAGGAAATATATAGTATAGGCATGGTTCCTGTCTTCATGGATTTGACTTTGTAGCATAGAGACAAGGTATGTATGCATGAAGTGTAATACCTTAAAATATGAATATGATGATTATCTCATGGAATGTCAGCCATCAGAAGTTAAAAATTGAAGATCCTAGCCAAATATTTAAAAAGTCAGTATTGTAGTATGAACTATATGTACATGGAAGTAATGTGCAATCATAAAATTCTTGCCTATAGGCGGTTGTTGAACAAACACTACATAAATGTACTGAACTGGGCATCAATGGGTAAGACTTAAGCCCTAGACTTGAGGAACGAATACACATGACATTTTAAAAATGGTGGATATATTTTCTTCTGGAAAGGTTTGATACATTAAGAGTAATAGCTCTCAGGTGTTGTCTTTGCAATCAGACAGTCAAGGCTTTTACATTTACCGAGAGAATAACTGATGAGCCTGTATCTTGAAACAGCATAGTTCTCCCCCAGAATACATACTGACAAGGAGAAATGTCCTTCAAGAATCTTAAGAGACTTTTTGTGGCAGAACATTTTTTTTTTTTTTTTTTTTTTTTGTCTAGAAGGGAGTTAGGAAAGATTTCAGTGCATCCTTTGGCAGTGGTGTTAAAATGTAGAGAAATGTAATTGAATTTTTCAGTGAAAAACTCAGTTGCAATGATCTGCTCAGTGAGTCTGATATAAATTATCGTGCCATTATCAACACCATCTTCCATCTATAAAACTAAAGGAAATACATGAGCATCATAAAATTCCTTTTATCATCAAAAGGACTTTATATTCATGACATTTCTGTGAAAGCAAAACAAGATTTTTCAAGGGATCTTTAACTGTTTTGCAGAGGAACCATAGCACCAGGGACTTATGATAAGCTGGAAGAAAACACAAACTATATATGAATTTGGACTACTTAGATATTTTAGTATTCAGAATATAGGTAGTCACCAGATTCTTCCAGACAAGTATTCCATACTCAAATTATGTACTGATGGGTGAAAAATAGAAAGCAAAATTGAGAAAGTCAACTTATCCTTTTGGGATCTATACCAGATAAAGAGTATTAAAATGACATCAAACCTCAAAGTACCCCAGCAGTTTAAATGTCTGATTGTGACTCCTAGACATCCTTTAATCAACACTTAGATTCTAAATCCATTTTCCCCAACATCACCGTGGCAGAATTTATTTTCCAAAAACGGATGCAACAACACTTCTTATCCCATATGCTCTTCTATGGTGTGGCTTTGCCACTTCCCCATTAGGAGGTGGAGTCTAATTCTCCTCCCCTTGATTCTGGGCAGGCTCGTGACTGCTTTGGCCAATGGACTTTGCTGGAATTAACAACAGGGTATCCATCTTCCAAGATGGGCCATGAAAGACAATGTACCATCATCCCCTTTGTTTATAATTCCACTGACAAGTGACAAGTCTGATTACCCTGAGGCAGTATTTTGTGAGGGAGCAAAGACCTCCAGTCAGTAGTCCTAGTCCTTGCCTCGGTCAGGCTAAGCAACAGAGATGATCAAGGAAAAGGGGGTCTCCAGAGGATTCCAACTCCCAGTCATGAGTCACTCTTCAGTTCTTCCTAGCAGAGGCTCCAGATCTTGGAAGAGAAAGGAGACATCTCCTCTGAGCCCTTTCCAAATTCTTGACCCACTGTATCTGTGAGCATAGCAAAACTGTTGTTTTAAGACACGAAATTTTGAGGTAGTTTATTTTGTAGTATAATTAGAAAAATCATTGATAAGGTAAACTTGACATTACAATGGCAAAGCATTATTGTCCATTGCAAAGGCCTAAACAAAGTCTTTCTGTCTCTGTAGAAGCAATATTTATTGAAAAATATGGAGAAGAAATTTGTACATTTAGGGTCGACATGATTGTATCAACTGCCATTTTTAAATAACATTTATTATGTTTATATTTATAACATTATTCTTAAGTAACATTTAAATAACAAATATAAATGACATTTATATTTTAAATATATAAAAATATATATTTTTAAATATATATATATATATATATATATATATATCTCCTGTTATTTACTTTACTCATAGATATAGCTGAAAGCAACACAAACCAACTTCGGTTGATCAACCGGAAAAGGATTTTATGATAAAAATATTACGTAGCTCACAGAATTGTGAGGAGAGCTGGAATCCAAACATACAACCATAGTTGAGTCTGAACTTACGGGAACCATCTAAAGCATGCATCAGAACCAGCCTGATGAGCAAACTGTAACTTCTGCTGCCCACTGAGCACCGGAGGAAATCCCTAGGCGAGCTGCTCCTGATTACTGGATGCCTCTGCTCCCATCAAAACAAACAAAATGGACTCCTCCCAAAGCTTGTTTCCTTAAGTTGCTTGTTTTTAAACCAGAGTCAGGAGCATGTGACTCGTTGGCAAAATGTAGTCCCAGCGCTTGTATCTTAGCTGCAAGGAAGTCTGGGAATTTGAGTTTTCTGGATTCTGCTCTGATGAAGCCAGGTCCATGTGGCTGCCAATTTCTGAAACATCCTGAGAGTATTTGGAAGGTGCTGGGTAGCTTGAAAACATGACAGTTATACACAGCTGGGATACATTAAAAGAAGATAAACAGAAGTCCTGCTGACCACAGCTCAGAACATTGCATCATTCTGGTGGTGCCAGAAGGCAAAACTAGACAGCGGATGGAGTATTCAAGTGTACCAGCAGGCTAGGTGTTAAATTTCGTACCAGTGTAAATAGTTCAAGAAAAATCCCCTGCCCCAGCACAACATTGCTCAATCTTATTTAAATTTCAAGTCTCTCAGCAAACCCCCTACGGGCATAATATGGAGATAAGGGGTTTATGATCAGAGGAAATGAAATAAATAAGCTTAACTCTGCGATCTTTACACTGTAGGCTGGGGATGGGGGTCCCCTGCCCACCAGTTCCTGTCTCTTGGCAGAGTGCGATCCTGAAGACAAATAATGATAATGATGCTGCTGATGATACTGATACTTCCTGTTAGTTAGTATGTGCCACTTTTTAAAGCACTTTACATGTATTAGTTATTTGAAATCTTTACAACAACCCTATGAGGTAGATAATATTACTCTCTGATTTTACGGTTGAAGAAACTGGCACAAAGCGGCCACATAGCTAATAAGTGCAGTGCTGGCATGGGGACTCAGGTATCCTGCCCCTAGATCTGCTTTCCTAAGTATTGACAGATGGGGATTTCACCCAGTGTCTAGGTGGTTGTGATTGCTGCTGTTTGAGTGAATTCCAGGAATATATAGCACTTATATATTAACTAGGGGGAAAAGTGAAAAGTGTTCTGAAACAATTATCACAGGTTTTCCTAAGATGATTCCGTCTGAAAAAAAAGAAATGGGTGAGAAACTGCAACACTGTGTAATTTTTTAGGAGTCTGCACTCTGGACCCTGATTCCCAGGAAATCCTTCTTCCTCTACTTAACAACAATTCCAGTGGTAGCTTTCCAAGCTTTTGCCTCTTTAATGCTCACCTCAGTGCGGAGAGGTTGGTCATTTTTACACATGAGAAAATGAGTGTCAAGGTTATGTTATGGTCAAGATCACATAGACCATCGATGGTAAAAATCTAGGCTTTGAATGCAAATTCCACATTCTCAACTACTGTGTAAGCTATACAGTGAAGGTTCTCAGTGAAATGCAATATAGTGAAATGCAATATATGAAATGCAATGTCGTTCTTCCTTATCTGTGGGGGATACATTCCAAGACCCTCAGTGGATGCCTGAAACCACAGATAGTACTGAACCCTAATATGCTATGTTTTTTCTTATACATACCATGCCTATGGTAAAGTTTCATTTATAAATTAAGTACAGTGAGAGATTAACAACAATAACTAATGATCAAATAGAACAATTATAACAATATACTGTAATTAAAGTTACGTGATTGTGGTCTCTCTCAAAATATTTATTGTACCGTACTCACCCTTCTTCTTGCGATGATGTGAGGTGATATAATGCCTATGTGACGAGATGAGATGAGGTGAGGTAAATGACTCAGGTATTGTGACTTAGTGTTAGGCTACCATTGACCTTCTGATGATACAGAAGAAGGAGAATCATCTGATTCCACACCGCAGTTGACCACGGGTAACTGACACCATGGAAAACAAAATCCCAGATAAGTGGAGATTACTGTTTCACACAGCAAGACAAGGCCAGAAAACCGCAGTGACAAGGAGACCAGATTGGTGTATAGTCTTTGGAAATGGCATGGCTGTTTATGAAATGGCGGCATACAAAGTCCATGACTTTAAATTCTAGTATGTATGACCAGTTTACATCCTGTTGGTCATGTAGCAATCTTTCCAGTCTCATAGCGCTTGCCAGGAATCCTATCAAGAAGCATGAACTCAAATGCTCTTCTTTTTTTATTTTTAAATGTCTATTTATTTATTTTGAGAGAAAGAAAGAGAGCGCACGCACGCATTCAAGTGGGGGCAGAGAGAAAGGGACAGAGAATGCCACGCGGGTTCCATGCTGTCAGCTGTCAGCATAGAGCCCTGCGTGGGGCTCCGTCTCGCCTGTGAGATCGTGACCCGAGTCAAAATCAAGAGTCAGGCACTGGACCGACTGAGCCACCCAGGCACCTCTCAAGTGCTTATCCATGCCCAAATTTGGCTGACCTTACATAAGAAATAACTTCTGCAGTTAGACGAGATGCATTTGGTGAAACCCAGAAATAATTGGAAAAAAAAATACTTCAAAATCAGAACTGCAGAATATAGCTAATTTCAGCCTGGTATTTGTAAACCTTTGTATTAGACTATACAGATGTGCTTTTTATTGCACCAAGAAATGTTTTGTGGAGGAACAACATTGCCCTGTAAAAGATTAACATGAAAAAAGATGTGGGATCTATCTGCACATGGCTTTGACAAACATTCCTTCAACCTAATTTTTTCAACCGGGTCCACTTCCTAAGGTGAAATTCCCAAGCCTGCATCCTGTTTATTAATCCTTCTATGATTTAAAAGGCACCTTAGAAGTGCCTCCTTTTGAGGAGACTGGGTGGCTCAGTCAGTTGAGCATCTGACTCTTGATTTCAATTCAGGTCATGATCTCACGGTTTGTGAGTTCTGACCTCCTGGAGCCTGCTTAGGATTCTCTGTCTCCCTCTCTCTGTGCCCCTCCCTCACTTGCTCTCTCCAAAAAATAAACATTAAAAAAAAAGGTGCCTCCCTCCCTCAACCACATCCAGAGTCCTGGAATTTGGTAAACATATACCTATTTGCACCAACTCTCTCACGGAATGTTTATTTCTGTCATATGCTTATCAGATTTTATCTGTCGCCAGGGAGTTTCTTGATCACTTTAGAGTAGTGGTTCTTAAACCAGACAGGTTGGCCCCCAGGAGACATTTGGTAATGTCTGGATATATTTTTGGTTGTCATAACCGGGAGTGTGCTGCCGGCATCTAGTGGGTAGAGGGCAGGGATGATGCTGAACAGTCTGCAGTGCCCTGGACAGCACCCCACAACGAATTATCCACCTACAGTGTTGCCGTTGAGAACCCTGCTCTAGGTGTATCTCTCTGGATCCTTTTCTACTCTGTATGTCTGTCCTTAGGCACAGCTACAGAATCCAGCTTTGGTGCAAAAGGAAAACTATACCTTTTGGTTTTCCAAATCCTGCCTGATAATACTTGGAAATTTGGGGTCTGTGTGTTTAGAAAATGCCCAAGTTTAGGGGCTTTATTACTTTCCTAAATTGTTACTAATGGCTCAGAGTCTGTCATCTTATATGATACTTTTGTATTTTAATCATTAGTTTGTACTTGTCTTCAATGGAGCACATCTGTCACTTTTCGTTCCACTCAACTCTTTGCCGATTTCTTTGCCATTTATGTTCATTAGCTTGACTTCTTATCTGCAATCTGGAACATTTTATAGCTTCATCAGCCAGATGATTTATATTTTTTAACATGTTAATTAAGGTCAGCTGCAACAGACTCTTTGTGGCTAGGGCCTTCTCATTTAGAGAAATTATATATTTATCCTTCCTTCTTGTTTATAGTTTTGAACCGGTTTTCTTCCCTTGACACAGCAGTCTCCCAATTACCACGCAATTCAGTTGGAAAAGTATATCCACGAGTTCTTCTTAGCTACAAACTGATGTCAGTTTCTTAACAAATTCTAGTAAATCAGTGGCATAGTATTTTCCCCAACAGAAACCACAGTTACTTGTCCACCCAGCTTCCTGATGTGGGCAGGGGTGGATTCAACCAAATATTGAGTGTCTATTAAGTACAGGTTAGTATGCCAGGCTATCAGGGCATAGAAAACGAATCAGAAATAGCCCTTGCTACAAGCTAGAAACCTCGTTAGGGGGGTAAGATATGTACATAAATAACTGTAGAAAGAGGTATGTGAGGGATGTGCCTTCTGTGGGGTGTCTGAAGCATCAGACTTAGAGAGTCCACCTGCCAGTCATGCATGAAAGTTCAAGTTACTGATCTAGACCTCCGGAACCCATATTCTGTCGTAGAATTATGCTGGCAGACTTCCAGACTCCTCGCATAAGGATAATTTTATAAGTGACAAGTTGTACATTTTGGCCCAGTGTTGCACTGTTTCATCCTGAAGTTCCTTGAAACCTCTAAAGTGTATTACAACCACTCCTGGTGATTTATTTATGTCTGGTGTGTCAATTAGACTCAGAACATCGTGTATTCTTAACATTAGTTTGACCTCTCTGCTTCAAAAGATGATTTCAGCTTTCAGATCTTCCTAATAACTACTGCAATAAGGACTCAAAAATTTTGTTTAACTTCTGTACTCTTTAGTTTTACCATTTTTGATATAGATGATGGCCCTCTCTTCCTTCACCCCAACGATGTTTTGTAGACTTTTCTATTCTTGGGATGGCATAGTGGAAACATTATAAGCTTTGGGTCAAATATATCTGGATTTACATCCTTGCTATAACTTTGTGTCTTTTGATGTAACTTTTCTACTTCACAAAACTAGAATTTCCTCATCTGTACGGACAGGATTAATAACATTTACATTTCATCGGTTGGAGAAGATTATTGAGGTGACACATAAAATGCTTCCCAAAGATGCCACAGTGAGCTCTCTCCCCACCGTTCATCTTCCTCACTTCCCGAATATTTCTAAAGGGAACTCTCCTTCCTTGTCCTCTATGTCAGTGGTGGCTTCTGTTGTTTTCACTGTTTACCAGCACAGGTTCCCCCCACATCACTTCCTGATCATTCTCATCAACAACATAACCAACATCCCTCCCCCCATCTTCTAACAAGGTGTATTTAATGCGAAATTCTAAGTAATTCCATATCGTACCATTGCTATTGTCTGAATATTGGTGTCCCCCAAAGTTCCCATGCTGGAATCCTAACTTCGAAGGTGGTGGTATTGGAGGGCAGGGCCTTTAGGAGGTGCTTAAGTCATGAAGGGTGGAGCCTTTATGGATGGGATTAGTGCCCTTGTGAAAGTTGTCTTAAAGAGCTCCCTTGCCCCCTTCCACTGTGTGATCACACACAGAGAAGTCTGCAGTTTGCAACCTGGAGGAGGGCTCTCACCAGACCCAGAGCATTTCTGGACTTTTAGGTTCTAAAGCTGTCAGAAATAATTTTGTGTTGTTTACAAGCCACCCTGTCTGTGGCGTCTTGTTATAGCACCTGAAATGGACTAAGACAACCATAGTTTCCTTTAAGTGAACCACAGGTTGGATTTTTAAGCGGTTTGCCATTTGTTGCACATATGCTGAGATTGATTACGTGATATTTATTGTTATCCCATCTTTTACTAATCATCGCTTCCTTTTTTGTATTCCTATTATTTTTTCTATTCCTTTATTGTATTAAAATAAAGAATCATAGTCAGTAGAGCATGTGACTCTTGATCTCAGGGTAGTGAGTTCAAGTCCCACGTTGGGCATATAGCTTGCTTTAAAAAAACCAAAAAAATAAAGAATCATGTTTTTCTTTTCATATGGAGTTGAAAATTAAGTGTTGGTTAATACCAACTTCCGCATGTCTTTCTATAGAAGGTTTCTGTTTGCTGTTTAGCAGTCTGTATTTGACTTCAAGGACCTTCACTGAACACATGCTGTGTATGAAGCAATGTATTAAGTGCTTTTATATTCATTATTTCACAACTTTACAAAAAGTTGTGAGGCATTTTTATCATATGAAGTATCTTTAGTACCACATGTGGTTTTCTGGTGGATTTATTTTTATTTAAAAGTGTACACCTACAGAAAATAAGTGTTGTTTCTGCCATTTTCTAAACAGATAACATTATAAATCATAATTCTTTTCAAAGGATGGGCTTTAATAATTTGTTTTTGTTATATATTGAAGGTAGACAAGATAATTATAATGGATGTATAAAAAATAAAATAACATTGTGTATCCACCAACCAGTTTAAAAAACAAACATACGTACGTTTGAAAGCTCTTTGCTCCTTGCCTACCCTTTGTGGGTTCCAGCCCTGTTCAAAGATAATCTTTAATTTTTTTTTAGCATTTACTTATTTTTGAGAGACAGAGACAGAGCATGAGGAGGGGAGGAGGAGAGAGAAAGAGGGAGACACAGATCTGAAGCAGGCTCCAGGCTCTGAGCTGTCGGCGCGGAGCGTGATGCGGGGCTTGAACTCACGGACTGCGAGATCATGACCTGAGCTGAAGTCAGACACTTAACCGACTAAGCCACCCAGGCACCCCATCAAAGATAATCTCTAAATGCTTAAGCTTTATATTTTATAATGTGTAGTGAAAACAGTGATGCATATTGAGGACTTCAAGCTTCCATGGGATCAAATCAGTTCACCAGTGTTTGCGTAGGAAAATCAGATTTTGCTCATGGGTTTTTCAGTGCATAATATGAAGTCACTGCTTTTTATTTTTAAAATCATTTAAGAGTGGGTCTTTCTCTTATTTCTTTTAGGCTTCTCATAGAGTTGTAGGTTATTTCATGTGTTTTCTCTGGGCAAAATATCAGCACAAAAGCCACTGAGTTAGAAGTCTGTTGGGAGTAGCAAGTAAAGTCATAAGCCCAGGAGGGGGTCCAGAGAGAATACCAGGCAAAGGAAGGCCTTGGTTCTTTGTTCTTTGCTTGCTTTACGTAGACCCCTGAGCAAAAGTTATGAGTCATGTAAATTTTCTTCTGCAGATTGACAGAAAGAGATGCAGAGTTACATAGAGAAGAAAAGGATTAAATTTAGGAAATGGAAAAAAGTGGATTGGGGACAAAGGTAGAAATAGGGAAATTGCTGAAGGAGGATGATTAACCAGGAATAAAGGAAGATAACCATAAAGATATGTCTAGTGCTTAGTTTTAAATATTGCAATTTTGAGGAAAAATATTTTTATTTCACTCAAGTTTACAAAAGGGAGAGAGAAATTGATTGATACATGGATATATATAGAGAGATCTATGTGGGTGAGTGGATGGGTGGGCAGATGGATGGATGATAGATCAACAGAGAGATGTGCATCATAATGCACAGGATGGATGAATGATGGGTAATGAATAGATTGTATTACTGACTGCTGTGGATTGAATGCTTGTGAATTCCCAAAATTCGCATGTTGAAATCCTAACCCCCAAGGTGATGGTATTAAAAGGTGGGGCCTTTGGTATGTAATTAACTCATTAGGTGGAGCCTTCATATGTGTGATCAGCACCCTAATAAATGAGGCCCCAGAGAGATCCCTCATCCCTTCTGCCATGTGAGGACACAGAAAAAAGATGCCATTTATCAACCAGGAAGTGGGATCTTTGTAGACACCAAGTCGGCCTGTGCCTTAATCTTAGGCTTTGTAGTCTCCAAAACTGTGAGAAATAAATTTTTATTGTTTATAGGCCACCCAATTCATGGTATTTTATTATAGCAGCCTGAAAGGACTAAGACCTTTTAAACCATGTGTCAAATTAAGAAGGTGCCTTGGCAGCTAGAAATGAGCTTATTTCTGTCCATGCAATAAAGCTATAGCAAAGCCCTCCTGCTCTATTTAGGTAGTCCTTCTTACTGCCTACCTACTCTTAAGAGATTTTCCTCTTTTGTAGAGGAGAACGTTCTCATTTTGAGAAGAATAATGTCATTCTGTGATTAGAAAGAAGTGTTCTGTTTTGTTTTGTTTTTAGCCAAGAATTTCATCCCAAATCATGATTCAGTCCAAAGACACAAACACTGAAGATTGTGCAGCCAAAAATGTGTTTCTGCTAGTAAAACTAAAGTTAGAATCACCATGAACTTTTTCATGTTGGATTTTAGAGCAATAATCTGCTTTCCATGCTTCTCTGGGCTAAAACATTGAAAGCTAAATTTTCAACTTGCTGCTGGGTTTTTATCTTACAGTTCCCTAATCCAGATGTTTAATTATTCTCTTACTCATTTAACATAGCAGATCATTACTTCCGATTTGAAAATTAACTGTAGGTCTGGGACATATACAAACAGTGCTGTTTCTTGGTCACTGATTTTTTCAGGGAGGCTTGGAATTCCTCAGCTTTACAGGTCAAACTTGCATTAGAACATGTTTCATTAGAAAAGAGATCTATATAGCACTAAAATTGTAACAAGTTCCAGCCAATGGGCCATGTTTTTCAAGAAATATGCTATAGACAAAAGATTACAACTACAAAAGTTTTATCCAGTAATAATTTTCTGGATTTGATCTGTAGAGTAACAGGGAGCTTGAAAATGTCAGCACTTTCCCCAAATGCTATAAACAGGCCTTTAAATAACTGTTTTATATACTCATATCATATTATTGATGACCGATCTTTATAGATCTAGTTTAGAACTCAATTCAAGAGCATGTATTGAGTGTCAGGTTAGCATAATAAGTATAAGATTTATGAAATAGTCTCTGATATCTAGGAGTTTACAGACTGGAGAGATGTGACATGTACTCAAAAAACCATAATATAGTGTAGATGGATGCCATGAAGACTATACCACAAAAAGAGAAAGATTTTCACTGACAGCGGTTGCTTTCAGTGGGAGTGGAGGAGGAGCCCTGAGATCAGGTCAGGATGAAAGAATGTGAAGTGCTTGGAGGCCTGCTGGCTGAAGGATTCTCTGTAAATAGTGAATATAGTTCATGTAACTGAGTGAGATCTTGCCCATGGTGGTGAGGGAAGAGCATTTCAGTCCAAAGGATCAAAGGTCTCTCTTCTCGTGGTGGTGCAGTGCCCTCAGGATGAAATTCACAAGGCTGGCCCTGGCCTCCCTGACCCCATCTCAGTGCTGTCCAGTGTGGCCCCTGGGTCGCCGCTGGTCTGAGAAGGGCCAGGGGTCTCTGAGGAGATCAATCTAGAAGCTTTCAGAGCAGTAGATATTACTGTGACATTTATTTTTATTTTTTTTTTTAATAATTGATCTGCAGTGGATTGTGAAGAACAGAGAAGTGGTTCTCTATCACAGAGTATTTGAGGAGCGCCGTGTGATATGGTCTTCCCGCTGGCGTGTCAGTGGGGTTTCTCATTGTTCCCTGAATGTGCCAAGCAAAAGCCTCTCACCCTTGCTTTTCCCTCTGCCGGAATGCACTTCCTCTATATCAATATACCTGTCTGTCCTCGCTTCCTCCGGACCTCTGTTCAGATGTCACCTTATCAGAAATGCTTTCCCTGATGACTTAAACAAACCTGCCTTGTCACTCTGGCTCCTAACCTGGCTTATCTCTCTTCCTGTAAGTGCTTAATCCCTCCTATACAGTTATTGGTTTGTTTACTTACTGTCTGTCTTGCCCTACTAGAAGTCAACAGCACAAGAACAGGGACTCATTTATCCTTGGACAGCACTTCCCCCCCATCTGCGGTTTCACTTTCCTGTGGTTTCAGTTACCGAGTCAACCACAGTCCGGAAGCAGATGATCCTTCTTCTGACATGTTGTGGGAAGGTCAGCAGTAGCCTAACGCTATGTCGTTCGCCTCGCATCCTTAGAGGAAGGGGGGCATACGTTGCAGTAAGATATCTTGAGAGAACCTACATTCCCATAATCTTTATCGCAGTATTGTTATAATTGTTTTATTTTGATATTAGTTATTTTAATCTCTTACTGTGTCTCATTTATGAATTAGGCTGCCTCGGTTTGTATGTCTGGGGGAAAATAAGCCCCGATATATACAGGGTTTGGTACTATCTGCGATTTTGGGCATCCACTAGGGGATCTTGGAATGATGTCCCTGCACATGAGGAGGGACTACTACAGTGTGCATCACCATATGCTTACCACCTAGGTGAGACATAGTTGGCCTTGGTAAATATTTGCCATTTGGATGGATGCCAGGAAAAATTGCAGTCGGGCTCGCAATTGCAGGTGTACTTTAGGGAACAGTCAGTAATTTAATTTGGCTAGAAAAGGGGAGAAGAGAAATAGAATTTCAGTCGGCTCTGGTTTCAGTTCAAGTGATTAGAGTCATATTTTGGTTCTAGACTGCAGCACGTGTAATCAAAGAACATTCTTCTTTTCCTGAGCCGACCAGGTGCCGTCTTGCCATCAAGGATCCTCTTCCTAACCAACTCTAGAGGTGTTTGTTTTGTTTTGGTATTTCAATCTTGGTACCCCCTATTTTAATTTCCATCATCTTACCGTGTAAGTGTTTCCTCACAAAACTCCGGTTTAGCTCCCCCCGAAACTGCAGCATATTTGAAGTTCTTGTGGACCCAGAAGAGGGGAGAAATGCTACCCTTATCATTTGTGGAGATGGCGCGCAGGGCCCTTTCCAGCAGGGCTGGGCCCCTCAGGCACTGCTTCTAGCCCATGCAGATTTACAGCTGGGACTCCCCCCACCCTCCCGGCCCCATGGAGGGTGTTGAGGGCCTGTGGTAGGGGTTCGGTGAGGCTTCACAGTTGGAAGGAAAGGTCAGCTCTCTTGGGCCACTGAGGGGATCCTCCAAGATGAGATAAGACAGGCGGATGAGAAATCTGTGCCCCACCTGTGTTCCTGGCCCTTTTGGCATGGCAGCTTTTTCCTTCCAAGAGCCTTGCAGTGCACCTCGGTATCACTAAGAGGAAAGCAATCCATTTATGACTAGCAGGGAAGACATTTTCTGCTTTCAGAGTGGCCTGGCGTACAGATAGCATACATAATTAATATGCCCCAGAAAGCCATTTAAATTAATTATGGGATTGTCCCCCAAGAAGTATGCCATGGAAGGCTGTGCTTTAGGATTTTTAAGCGGGTTCCGGGAGTCCCAGGTTGTTTTTTCCCTCACCATTAGGACTTAGTGACCTCAGGCAATTCACTTAATGTTCTCTAAAGTACGTGTAAGGTATTTTATTGATCCATATTTTATTCATACTTTTCACTCCTGAACCTTAGAAAACCTCCGTAGAGCCATTCTAAGGGTCATTGAGTGAAAGCCAGCACGATAGCACTATCCTTTGAGATCCTCCATAGAAAATTGCTTAAAAGGGCCTGGTTACATATATATTTTTTAACATCCCAAAGTAGATATTTCATAGCACTAATCATTCTTCATTAAAATGTCTAGTTAAACGTGCACATCTGCTTAATTCTTTAAAATCTATGACTGCCCAAGACGTAAGTGATCAGCTCTTGCAACTGGACTGAGTGCATATTCAGGTAGGAAGTTGTTAAATTACTGTCAGAATTATACCACCTCTGTGATAGAGCAAGTTGCATTTTCCCTGAAGGAAGAGTGCTAGGAAGGTCTTACATAAGCCGTACGTTTTTCTCACTTATTCTGTTCTTGCCATTTGCACTAAAGAATTATGACTAATTTTAGGGTTCAAGAGGAACCGTGTTCAGAAGTGAATGAGATTAGGAATTTGTATTTTCTACTTAGCTATATCTGTTTTTTTTGTTTGTTTGTTTGCAAGAGATGCTGCAAAGTATTGTGCACTAACATTTTATGGATTAAGAGTCATGTGAACTCCATTAGTGTCCAAGATACCAGGTTTTTTCTTGGGAGAAAGAAACAGTTTCTTTTCTTTTTTTTTTTTCCTCCATGGCTGGTATGGAATTTCTGTGTTGAGCTTTTAGTCCTGCATCAATATGCTTATCTCTATAAAACTGTTCTACTTTTCTAAGCAAAAAGGGCATAGACACTATACAATATTCTCTTCAAATAAGCCAGTGCCGAACTATAGGAAGTTGCCTTAGTTTGCATAAATCTTTTTGAAAAACTGCAAAAAAATTTCATGTTATTATTCCCAACGGGTTTCCTGCATTTTTCTGCTGTTTAGCAGCTGTCCAGCAGATGGCACTGTGAAGTAACTAGATGACAGCTTTTTTTTTTTTTTGTAAATGTGGCTGTGTGCATTTCTACCATATCTATATTTATAAACACTCATTCTGTTAACATTACAGTAGACAGTATGACACGTTTTTGAAACACAAGTGTCTGCGATTTGTAAATTTGTGTCTTGTACTGGCACATTATTATGTAGCATTTCCTGATACAAATATAATAAAACTGTTCATTGTTCCTTAAGGAGCTTTTCATCTTTCTGGTTATTAACATTAGAGTTCACTTAAAAGCTTGTGCCAATAGGGTAGAGATACATCAGCAAATAATCCCCATACTTATATCATCCTGGGTGCCCCTGCCCTGTGTTTGATTCGAGGAAGGGGTGTGGTTGGGCTAAGGGTAACAGCCCTCAGAGAGTTGCTCACAAACAGCTCACTTCATGGAGTATTGTGGCCAAAAAGGAAGGAAACAAAAGGAAACTAGCACCCGTTACTCTCAGTGTGGCCTAGAAGCATGGGTCTACTTGGGTGCTTGTCAGAAACGCAGTGTCTTAGGGCTTACCCTAGATGTAATGCATCTGAATTGTTTTTTAACAAGATTCCCAGATGAATCATATGCACATCAAAGTTTGAGAAACATTGACTATTAAGTGCTTCCTCTTAGCTCAGGGTTGATGGGGGGTGGAAGGGAGGGGAGGGTGGGTGATGGGTATTGAAGAGGGCATTTTGGGGGATGAGCACTGGGTGTTGTATGGAAACCAATTTGACAATAAATTTCATATAAAAAAATAAGTGCTTCCTCTTTGAATGTACAGCAGATGTTGAGAGCCTACAATGTGTCAAGCAGTGCATCCTGGGCTTGGGTTGCAGAGATGGCCAAGTCAGGATACTGGCCATCAGGGGATAAGCGGCATATTAAACAAATAATCGTAAACAACAAAGCCAATACAGCAATGTAGGTGCTAACAGGTATGTCCTAGTTGCAAGTGTATGTTTGGTAGGCGTTGGGCTGAGGTTCACATTTAATCTTTTGTTTTGGTTAAGTTTATTCATTCACTTTTGAGAGAGAGAAAGAGGGAGGGAGGGGGAAAGAGAGCGTGCACAAGTGGGGGAGGGGCAGAGAGAGAATCCCAAGCAGGCTCCACACTGTCAATGCAGAGCTCGAAGTCATGCATCGTGAGATCATGACCGGAGCTGAAATCAAGAGTCGGGTGCTTCATCAGCTGAACCACCCAGGTGCCCCTCACATTTAGTCTTTATAACAACTCTGAGAGATGGAAATTGCTGTCCTGGAAGAGGTAACTATGAAAAGTCATTCAACAGCCAGTCAACGATGAGCTAACACTTGAACCCAGCTCTTTCAGGCTCCAAAGCCCAAGCTTTTTCAATAAACTATATCTTAGAAACCCAGCTTTTTCAGTAAATGAGCTATCTGTGTAATCCCTGTTATAGATAACAAAGGAAGGTGTTGCTTTCCAGACCAAGGATCTGAGGACCTTGCATTAAAAGGTAATTTTGGAAAGGTTATAAGTTAAGCACTTATGAGTGATTTCCCCGATGAGCGCGGTGGTCACCTAATACCTTGCACATGGGTCATCTCAGTTCCTCTACGGGGACGTCTGGAGATCCAATGCAGCCCTGCCATCAGGAGGAGGAAGGGGCTGACTGCAGATGGGCGGCCCTAGGGGACTTTTAGATGGAGAATTTGTAACAGAATGGGATTATATTTGCTGAGCTCAGGAGAAGTAAGAATCTGGGTATTCTCTCCCACAACCAGTCAGGTACTGCTTGTAAGTCAGCAGTCGTCCGGATGGTGGTAACACTGAGCCCTGCAGAGGCCACAGAGCACGGTTTTTAGGAATTGCCCCAGACTGACACTCATCTCTTCAAAACCATTCTCAGGGATTAATATGGTTTTAATTACCTACACTTATATGAGCCTGGCTGTTTTATCTAAGTTCATTGATGAGTCTCCCACAGAGAATGGAATTAGACATCTCAATAAGATAAGGAAATTATATCTATTTTTTGTCACTGTATGTGGGAG
Source organism: Panthera uncia (assembly GCF_023721935.1). Taxonomy (NCBI): domain Eukaryota; kingdom Metazoa; phylum Chordata; class Mammalia; order Carnivora; family Felidae; genus Panthera; species Panthera uncia. Next base: position 89,507,308 of record NC_064809.1, on the reverse strand, counting down.
GATTGTGGTTGAGTCTGAGAAAATTATTTCCTTCAGGGCCTTTGATCCTTTTGTATTATCATTTATTATTTCACATATTATATCCACCTGTAAGCAAAACTGAATATTAAATTTGAATCACGGTTTAGAAACATACATGCGTAGTTGGCAAAAATAATACCTGCCTCTTGTGAAGAACCTACGGGTCAAGAAATGATGCTAAAGGAACTGACTGCCCTATAGGCCTTTAATGGCTAATGTTGGTATTTTTCAGAAAGTGCTGGGAATATTTATCCTGATCTTTTAAGCCCCATCTTGTTATTTCCAGGCAATTTGTAGCATTTAGTACCCTAGAGTCAAAAATGGTTTTGCTTCTATCTTTGGCTAACAGTGGCGAATGCATATTCCAAATATGGCTCATATTCCCAAAAACAAAGCGGCGTGGGATGTTGTAGAAGTTGTTAGGGGGAAAAAGCGTGTGTACAAATTCACAGGGATTGGGAGTAGCGACTAGGTCAAAATGGTCAGCCATGATGGCTATAGTGATGATTTGTCAAGGAGCACTGTTGCCTCATTCTTTAAAAGAATAACTTTGATATGCTAAAATTTCTATATAACCAACAACAAAAAAGACGCTGGCTTAATGCTATCTTTTTGTCCAAGGGTGAGCTTTTCTTCCATTTCATTGGAACCGCCCTCAAATGCTCATCCACACCACTAGCTCATGTTTCATTCTCAATCTTGCTTCAACTCCGTGTCTTCTTGGAGTAGAGTATTTTATTTTAAATGTAAAAAGGAAAAAGGTGAGGTGACGGCATCTCTGAGAGAAGCCTGCTAAGAATTTTGTCTGGTTACTGTCTCCACTTTTCTAAAGCGGCCTCTTGACCATGTCATTTTGCCCTCACCTGTCTCCATAAGAAAATGAAGTGTTGTCTGGAAAAACAGTGGACATTGTTACCTAATAAGCTATAGTAGTTACGATATGCAAAAGAGGAAAAAGATACCAAAGAAAACAAGTCAACTTGAGGGATTTTTAAGAGTATTTTATGCATACATATATATTATTTAACATTTATTCATTTTTGAGAGACAGAACGTGAGTGGGGGAGGAGCACAGAGCCCGATGTGGGGGCTCGAACTCACGAACCCTGAGATCATGACCTGAGCCGAAGTCGGAGGCTTAACCGACTGAGCCACCCACGCACCCCTTTTTTATGCTTATATTTTTAAGACTAGTTCTGGAGTATGTCATAAAGTCAATTCATATTTACCTTAATTTCTTAAACATACAAAGCTCAGAGTTAACGTAATATGTCATGGGGTGCTAGCAAATTATCACAAAGAAGCAATACGAATGCCATCTGTATTATAAAATGTGTTGGCCTTTGTTTTAGTCAAGAGTAGCACACGGGCCATTGTGAAAATTAGAATCAAAATGATCTCTCGTGTATATAGTAATCCTCTACTAGCCATATTATTCAATTAAACAGAACATGCATTCCTTTTCCAATGTAAATAACTAAATGGTACTGAAATGGTACTTAAACAAACAAAAAACATAATGAAGATTGTTGGGAGGGTTGCCCTGGAAAATATAATCAAAGAAAAGGTGATAAGTGTCTTTTCCATACTTCCCTGCTCCAGCCAAGCTTTGTTAGTGACAGCCCCCTGAGCATGCTGTGCTATTAACCTGTAATGCCACCTCTCTGCACACGTGATGAACTCGGGCGTGTCCTTCAAGACTCCGGTGGAGTACCCTCTGATCTTTGAAGCTAGCTCCTCTGATCACTGTTTGTCTCCTCTTTCTGTTAGGGCCTCCTATTTTTGCTCTTGTCTCACGATGTTGAAATTATATGAGCCTCGCCCTCCTCCCACCCCCAGATGAGCCCCTTGAAATCAGGAACCACACTTCATTCATTTATGTATCTTCAGTGCCTAGTTCATGTATGAAAAATGTGAGGTACGTGTGCCTTCAGTCTTCAGTTCCCGCGTCTGTGACAGATCCTGCAAATCAATCATGGCACTTTCTGTCTCTCGGAGACTAGGCCTAGCTCCCTAGTACTTTGAATGCCACACTTGAAGCTGCTGCTTACCAGACAGGTTCATTGTGATTGACATGCTGGTTTCAGCTGCCTTGTGACCACTGGCCTAGCAGAACACCTAGCTCATAGTAAGCAGGCATTGTTATTTTTAGGTGAAAAATGATATTAAATGGAAATCATATGAAACCTTTGTGGCTTTTGGCTTAAGCTTTGTTTGTGGCTTTTGGCTTAAGTATTCTGATGGAGTTGAATCTAGCAATGTTTTAAAACTTGCTGATACCTCCAATCACTGAGATTCAAACATGGTGTTGTTTCACTTTCATTATTTTGAAACACTCTGAGTTAAATAAAGTTAAACAGCCTCCTTTACATTGCAAAACCTACCCTTTTGTGCCAGAGTACATCAAGAATCTGCATGAAGAGAATAAAATATTTAGTGTTTCTTAGACTATTGGAACAACAAAGGAGGGTTTTATGGAGCTACTGTTCCCCAGGACCCACTCTGTAGCAGATTCTAGATACTTCTGCCCATGTCTTCCCCACACTGTGTTATTTATGTATTTATAGTTAGTATTGGGAAAATGAGAACAACAGGCTTCCTTTCTTCTGGTTTTGGAATATAATCTAGAATATTCCTTTAGAAGTATGTGACAGTGATTGCTTCTTCCTCTAATTTCCTGCTGGTTTCTCTAAGTGCATTGACCTTTGAAAATATATTATTAATTTTTCTTTCTGAAGCATGAAGTTAAAGTAGTAAATGATATGAGTCAACAGACTTGGATTCAAAGACCCCAAGGCCGACATTCACAAACGCCATAGGAGTGCAGTTCTCATTTCTCTTCATGACCCTTAGTTTTCTCACCTATAAAGTGGGGATATTGAATCCCCGAAGTGTCAACACAGGCACAGAACAAACAAACAATGCAGAGATGTGTGTTTGCTCCCTGTCTGATTCCAGATGTAACTAACACTCTTTTTTTTTAATTTTTTTTTAATTTTTTTTTTTAACGTTTATTTATTTTTGAGACAGAGAGAGACAGAGCATGAACGGGGGAGGGTCACAGAGAGAAGGAGACACAGAATCTGAAACAGGCTCCAGGCTCTGAGCTGTCAGCACAGAGCCCGACGCGGGGCTTGAACCCACGGACTGTGAGATCATGACCTGAGCCGAAGTTGGACGCTTAACCAACTGAGCCACCCAGGCGCCCCGTAACTAACACTCTTAAGGATGTGTTTTTAAATCAGTTTGCTTAGAGAGCAGTTTCATTTCCAGAAGCTAGAGATGACTTGAAAGTGACTTGTGACACCTGACCAGTTAATAACGCATCTTACATGTGCAGTAGGAGCTGGTAAAACCTAATGTCTCCGACTCAGCCTTAATGATGTAATAACATAGTTTGGGATATTTGTTGCCAGTGTAGTTTCTCCCCAGATCCCCCTTCTGCCCTCAACACCCCCTCCCCCCCCCAAAAAAAAAGCAGATGGGAGAGGAAGAATAGACAGAAGACATCACTTCAAATAGGGATGATGTTGACAAAGGTTGGCACTGTGTTTTAAGAATAAGTAATTGCTCAGAATAAAGTGCCATGGGGGAGGGGAGCTGCTGCTGCTGAACTTTGGGTCCAAATAAGTGGGGCCTACTAGGAACAGGACTCCTAAAATGACAAAGATGTCTGGGAGGGTGTGGTCCGGAGCCATTTTTGCTGGCTATAAGCAGGGTCTCTGGAGCCAGAGGGAGCGCACAGCTCTTTTTAAAATTGAAGGAGTTTATGCTCGAAAGGAAACTGAATTCTATCTAGGCAAAAGATATGCTCATATGTACAAAGCAAAGAACAACACAGTGACTCCTGGTGGCAAACTGAACAAAACCAGAGTACTCTGGGAAAAAGTAACTTGTGCTCATGGAAACAGTGGCATGGTTCATGCCAAACAAATTCCAAAGCAACCTTCCTGCTAAAGCCATTGGCCGCAGAATCTGTGTGATGCTGTATCCCTCAGGGGTTTAAACTAACTGAAAAGTAAATAAATAAAGGTGTAGATTTGAAAGGAAGGAAGGAAGGGAGGGAGGGGGAGGGAGGGAGGATCATGGGAAATGAAGTCCATAGTGAAAGCATTTGGGAGTTTCTCCGTTATCTGCCTTATTGGGTAGTACGGATAGTAACGTTCCTGTCCCGGGGCTCATTTCACAGATTCCCCTCTCGCATCAACACTATAACATTCTGTTTTAACTTGTAACAGTACCCATGTATTTATGCTTAGGCTGCACCTAGATTGTTCCTGTTTCCTTTTGTATTTTGTGCAACATGTTGATGTCGTTGGGAAAACTGGGGATTGCGTATCGGGCAGCATTTTAATTCCAGTCTTACCACTTACCGCCTGCGTGATCTTGCCAAAGCATTTGACTTCTCTTGGTCTCCCGTCCTCTGCTGTGAAATGGAGATAATGATGTCTAGGATTCTTGTGAGGATTCAGTGATACTAAAAGTAAAGAACCTGGTGGGGCATAGCTGCTTCCTAAATGCTGGTTCCCCCAAAGCCCTCCTCCACGTCACTCCGGGAATAACCAGTATAAAATGTTAATCTGAATTTGTCTGTTTCAAATTTATCAGTGGTTCCCAGTACTCCCAGGATCAGATCAAGGGTCCCTGCTGAGTCATTCAAGGCTCCCCCGCTCCCCCATGAACTGGCTTGTTTCCAAACCCATTTCCCATCATTCTCATCTCCACATGTTATGACCAGTCACCCTAAACTTCTCTGCTTTCCTCTGACCATTATGGTTTTGCTTGTTGTGTCATGTACTTCCTTTCCTCCCTAGGAGGTCTTTCCTGGCCACCCCTTGCCCCACCTGTCCAGAATGAGTGTCTCTCTTCTGTGCTGTTTATCTTGTGACACTTTTTCATTTCAATACGATCTGCTTATCTTTCCCTCACAAGATGGCACATGAAGGGTGCAACTTGTATCTTATTTATATTTATATTCCCAGGGTACAATATCTGACCTACAGCAAGTGCTCAAGAAAGCTCTGTTTCCTGGATTCTGTCTCACCTTATTTGTCCCCCATGCCTGTCAACCCCAAAAGACCCATTATTATTATTCCTAGCAGAGCAAGACATATTTTAGTGACTTTGTGAACCCCCCAAATAACTTATTTTTAGTGTCTATTTAGAAAAAAAGAGATACATATGTAAGTGTATTAAAAAACAACAACAACAACAACAACAACAACAATAAACCACTCTAGGATCACCTGGGTTGCTCGGTCGGTTAGGTGTCCGACTCTTGGTTTCCACTCAGGTCATGATCTCACGGTCCGTGAGTTTGAACCCCACGTCAGGCTCCATGCTGGCGGTGAGGAGCCTGCTCTGGATTCTTCTCTCCCTCTCTGCCCCTGCCCTACTGACGCACACTCACACTCTCTCTCTCTCAAAATAAATAAACTTAAACCCTCTAATGACAGGAACCAATCATATTCATGAATTCTCAAATTATATTCTTACAGAATTAAGGTAATCAAACTGCAGATACTTCTGTCTTTTCAGCATCTTGTCTGCCGTCAGCATCAGTGATTCGGGCAGAGTTCTGCTGCTAGAATGCCCGCCAGTCACTGTGGGCTCAGGTATCAGGGAAAGGTACGCACTTCGGTCTTAACTTTGGCCCATGATTTATAAATGTCTGGATGGCAAAAAGACGTTTCAGAAGTTTATTTCTTCCAAGATGTGGTGTTAGAGCTGCTGAAAGAAACTCGGATTTGTTAGAATTGGGCTGACATTTATAAAGACATAAAACCTCTGTGTGGCAGCAGCTTTAATTATTACTTAAGAGCAGAGTTGTTAAAATGGCTTCCCCAGATACTTGAGCTTTTGATTATGTAAGGAGGAAAAAAGAAAAAAAAAAAAAAGATAAATTTCAAAATTGAAGCTCAAACAGTTCGCACTGCCAGTTACTCGATAATTCATTTTGGGGACGGCTTCTATGTGTGGTCTAGGAATGAAGCCAAATATCAAATGCATCACTGGCTGCTGACAGGTAATGATAAAGTGTTAAGGAAAAAACAAAACAAAACGGAACAAATCACAACTTGCCTCCATCAGAAAGATATGGGGATATTTACTGAAGTATTTGAGTATCTTCAATGTACATGAGCTCCACAGCAACCTGTAAGATTTAAAATCTTCTTTTCCAGGGGCGCCTGGGTGGCTCAGTCGGTTAAGCCTCCAACTTTGGCTCAGGTCGTGATCTCACAGTTCGTGAGTTCGAGCCCCGCATCGGGTTCTGTGCTGACAGCTAGCTCAGAGCCTGGAGCCTGTCTTCAGATTCTGTGTCTCCCTCTCTCTCTGTCCCTCCCCTGCTTGCACTGTCTCTCTCTCTCTGTCTCTCTCTCTCTCTCTGTCTCTGTCTCTCTCAAAAATAAATGAAGAAAACATAAAAAAATTTAAAATCTCCTTTCCTGGTATTCATATAAAGAACTCTTTCATGGTTACTTTGAGATTTCTCCAAATCAGAAGAAAAAGCCCCCCACGTTGGATCCTTGAGACGTGAACTCTAAGCTAATAGCGTCTTAGTTGTCTGTTACTTTTCATATTTATCAAGGGAAACTTTAACAAGGAAGGTAGTATCCTTGGAGGGTTAAGATGCGTTCTGCTAGTGTGGCATGTTTTACTTACTCTTATGCTTGCAATAAATGGAGGTTCGTCTGTGTTAGGATATGAGGCTATTCTCCAAAGACATGTATGCTGATAGCACTAATGATTTGCAATATTTAACAGTAAAACTGTTTTACTTGCAGTGACTCCAGGCTTTGAATTATAAATGGAATCATTTTATATCTTTTGGCATTAGTTGAAATACATGGGAATTGGCCCAGATTTCCCATTAATAATGTAGCAAGTAAACGTTTCAAAATCATTAGAGCTGATATCTCTATTTAATTGGTATTTGGAAGATACATTTTATTTATCAAAATATACATTCATAAAATTTATATAAATTTATACTGATTTGAAAAAAAATCTAAGTTTATTTTATTTTTTTTTAATTTTTTTTAACGTTTATTTATTTCTGAGACAGAGAGAGACAGAGCATGAACAGGGGAGGGGCAGAGACAGAGGGAGACACAGAATCTGAAACAGGCTCCAGGCTCTGAGCTGTCAGCACAGAGCCCGACGCGGGGCTCGAACTCACGGACCGTGAGATCATGACCTGAGCCGAAGTCGGATGCTTAACCGACCGAGCCACCCAGCCGCCCCTAAGTTTATTTTAAAAGATACGATACTACATGTGTACTATGTTATGTTTATCTGTATGTATAAGCATTTTTTGTTTATTGTTTGGGCTGATTAAAAATCATAACTGAACTCAGGGGGTACTAAGAGGTGATTTTCTGCTGTGATCTCATTCTAAGTGACATTTCTTTTTTATTTTAAGTTTATTTATTTTGAGAGAGAGAGAGAGAGCAAGCAAGCAAGCAGGGAAGGGGCAGAGAGTGAGGGAGAGAGAGAATCCAAAGCAGGCTCCGTGCTGTCAGTGCAAAAGGCCAACGTGGGGCTTGATCCTGTGAACTGTGAGATCATGACCTGAGTTGAGGTCAAGGTTGGACACTTAAACAACTGAGCTACCCAGGCACCCCACGTTTCTTTTTATTTGACCTCAATTTACCTGCCGGGGAGGACTGCTAACTTATCACAGTGGGTAAATCTTACTGATTTAAGGCAAATCATATGCAATTTGGGGAAGGCATCAAATCACTTTTGTAAGAGAAATTCCCTGGCATGGCTAATGTAAGATATAACTTTCATGACTAAAGTAGGTACAGGAAGGTGTCCAAAAATGGGAGAATGAATTTGTGTCTGCACCAACAGCCCTTTTCACAGTCTTGACCCAGTCCTTCTCTCCTGAATTTACTGGCTCTATTTACAGAAGACTTTAAGTGCAATTGAGTTTTTATTTGAAATTGTACACCCTCTATTTATAGATTATGACTTTAATTCATGATGACGTGATGAGGAAAAGGAATACTAATCGTGGCAAAGTCAGAATTGTTAATGATGTGAACTGGCATGCTAGGTAGGTTTTTGATAAAGTTTTACGATTATGAATGTATGTATCTGTAATGACAGAGCTAACCTAAAATTGCAAATGATTAGGGATTGGAGAAAGAATGCTCAGTCTTTTAACACTTTGCTTGTTTAATGTGAAAAACTTTATAAGGAGACATAAAATTCAGAGAACAAGGGGGGAGGATACCACACCTTGCTCAGCTGGGTACTATGGGAGGTTTGGTGAAGTTACCCACTTTCCATGGCTGGGAAGGTAGAATTGTGGGATTTTAGAACTGGGAGGGGATTTCAGCTAGCCCATATTATAGATAGAGAAACCGAGTCCAGAGAGGTGAAGTTGGTATGCTTTACCCAGCATACCAACTTCAGCTTCATAGTCACTTGATTTCCAGTGGATCATAGTCACTTCTGGAAAGGCCCAGCTGGTAAAATCTTTCAGGACGGCTGTGAAGCCGGAATGATGAAGAGTTGGTTGGTGTTTTCAGTGTACAAAGGCTGTATAAACTTCAAACGTAATTATAATAAAACCCTGTATTTTGGCTTTGGGCTGCTGAGCTCTCAGAGGAACACCTGCTCTAGTCACAAAAACATCCTCCCGCCTATAACTTCTTTTATCGTAGACAGACGCTTGCCTTTGTCCCTGCTTTCCTTGGATAGCCTCCTGTTTCCACTTCTAGATGTCCTGTGTGTTGTGAAAGAGTGTCATTCTTTCAGATGCGGAAGCTTTTTAAAAAAGATTGGCCATTATCACTTACTAATATTTTACGTCCATAGCCTCTATTCCTAAACTTCTCTTGATTTTCAGTTAATCCTTCCCTCTCAAGAAAACCAGGGGTAATTTAAATAGAGAAAAGAGAAGAAAACTAACATTTATTCAGCACCTACTATTTGCCAAGTATTCTCTTTAAATTGCTTTTGGAATGAGGTCAGTATGAATAAATAAATCAATAAAAGATCCCATCCTGCTAAGATACCTTGCCTACATTATTAATTGCTGAATAAATCAAGGCTCAGAGATGTTAAATAAGCCAGAGAGAGGAATTAAAAAGCCAGTAAGTCTAAAAGGAGAGACATCTCCAAGAGAGAGGTCACATTTCCCTTTCCTCATTAATAAAAAGAGTGCTAAACAAAAATAGAGGAAGAAAAGGAAGGAAGAGGGGGAAGGAAGGAATGTATTTGGTTACATGTTGGGTGCTACCTATCTGAAAATAATAAACAAATATATCTATATAATTTTTGTAACAGAAATAAGTACTTTTGAGAAAATGTGCCCTGAATTTCTTTGCCTGTTACCTCCATGCAGGTAACTCTTGTGGGAGTATCACTGATGTCTTAGGCATCCATGAGGCATGTCCAGGTGTTCCCGAGATGTCCCTGAAATGTTGGGTTCGTTTTTATTGCATCCCTTTCCTGCTCCAGGCTAATGTTGCATCCAGATCAATGATTCCAAGAGAGAAAGTTTGAAATCCATTCTCACGAAGCATTAAAACACGAGCAAACAAGAACAACAACCAAAACAAAATAAAACCTTTGCACTCTGCAAATACAGTCGGGTGATAGTTCCCTAAGTCTTATAATACAGTTTCATCATTTGATAGAGCCGTTCCAAGGGCTTGAAAAGTGTCCAGCCACCTCAAGACTCCAGATCTGTGTTTGTAAGGCTCTAAGAAAGAATGAAAGTTTGAATTGCTTGATGGTTGACTGGTGTTGTGAGCCGTCCCCCTAGAGAGATGAAGTGTTCAGATGATAGGCTGTTGCCTCACCCACACAACGGTTTTACGCGTTTTTTTTTTTTAATTGAATTTGTAATCTAATTCATCTCCTCTCTTGTCTCAGACTCCCTTACATTGAGGAGTGCCTCCCCGTGTAACCAGGTACCCCTCTGCTTACCTGTGTGTCCCCACAAATCTGAGACTGAAAAGGGACTTTAAATACTATCTGGACCAATCTCCTCCATTTTGTAGGTGAGAAAACTGTGGCACAGAGAGACTGAAAAATGAGGTTAGAGTTAGCCAGCGGGAGACCAGCTGAGCCACAAACTGAGCTTGGAATTCTGGGCTTCCAGTCCAATGCTTTTTCCACTGGGCTGTGTCTGCTAGCTGAGCGAGTCTGGTCCTTGGAAAGGAATGAAAGAGGTAGACTGAAGAGGTAGGAATGTTTTCTTTCTTATTCTAGGACTAGCACACGTGCCTTTTGGGAAGTAGGTAAAAATCTATGTCTCTCTCTCTCTTTTTTTTTATTCAATTCAGTACGTAGTATGGGCTTAATACTACCACGGAAGGAGGTAAGGAGGGGAGATAAAAGGATTTAAGAGCTAAAAAATTTCACAGTATCATTAGGTGAATAAAAATAACACAGATTGCAGTGTTGGGTAATCAAAAGGGGATTTCAGATAAGTGGTGTGGTAAATGTTCAGAGAGAGAGGAGACAGGGAAGGCTGGAGTGACCTGGGGAGGTTTCACAGAGAAGGCTAGAAAGTGAGCTTCCTGGGCCATATGAGCTTCCTGGGCCGTAGAAGAAATGATCAGAGCAGAGAGGAGGCCGAGGGCTCTTTAGCAGGGAGGAGCAGCTAAGAGGGATCCCAGCGTCGGGTATGCATTGTAACCTGCTCAGGGTGGAGGGCTCATCCTGGGGAGATAAGGTGGGACTGGTAACAGAGGTGAGATGAGATGTTATCTTGAGGGCCACTAATACCAGGGAGGCAGAGAACTGGCATAAAGCAGCGCTTTTGGAAGCTAAATCTGGTGACAGTGTGCAGGATGGATTGGCGTTGAGGGGAGCTAGGCGGGCAAGAGAGAAGAGATAATGGAGACCCAGACTAGGAAGGCTCAGACACCGATAATGAGAATCCCGGCCTGGAAGGAGTTTATCAAGTGCCATCCCCTAGTTTATAGATTTGGGGTGAGGCCTTGGAAGTTGAGGTGACTTCCTCAGGATGACAGAGGTTAGTGAAGGAATTGGGTATAAGCCAGAATGCGTATAGTTAGACTTTCAGTCAGCGCTCTTTCTATTTAAATTGAAATTTCACTGGAATGTCCCTCTGGCTGATTGTTTTATGCTGTAGTTTAGATGCCGCTTCCTCCAGAAAGCGTTCTGCGATCCGTGGGTTCAGGTTATTCCTTTTCCTACATGCTTTTATAGCACGCCACACTCATCTCCCACAGGGTAGGTCACATGCTGGGTTATGACTGCCTAATGGCTGGTTACTTCTTCGGACTGTGAGCTTCCCAATGACAGGACTATTTTCTGTCCTGTCTACCGTTTGATCCTTAGGGCCTGCTGTAGTGTCTGCCATATAGAAAGTGCTCAGTAAGTTCTAGGGAAATAGCTGAAACACAGATTCGTGTTAGGAGAGAGAGGAGGGAGGTCAAATCACTTATGTCTGATGCGCCACCTACAAAACGAAGAAACAGTTTCAAGTTGGGGGTGGTGCCTGGGTAGCTCAGTCAGTTAAGCGTCCGACTCTTGATTTCTGCTCAGGTCATGATCTCACAGTTGGGGAGTTTGAGCCCCGCATTTGGTTCAGCACTTGACAGTGTGGAGCCTGCTTGGGATTCCGCCTCTCTCTCTGCCCCTCCCCTGCTTGCTTACACACACACACTCTCTCTCTCTCTCTCTCTCTCTCTCTCTCTCTCTCTCAAAAGAAATAAATAAACTTAAAAAAAAATTCAAGTCAGGGAAATTATGACAAATCCGAGGATCAAATAAACTTCTGCCTCAAAAACATTTTTTATTTAAAATGATAATGCATCGTTAAAAGAGAAATTAAAACACATTCTCATATCCTATTTCCGCAATCTAAATGCGGTAGGAAAAATTTCATCTTGAAATGATTTTCTAAATGAGTTTTTAACATGTTACCATTAGATCTTGAGGATGTTTATGAGTCTGATGGAATTGTCGGGCACATTCTAACGCAAAATTTGTGGCTATGTTAGCTCATAAAGTTCCCTGAAACAAGGATTGTCTGATTAGAACATTTTCATTGGAAGACTCAACAACCAGATTTAAGATGTCTATCTGAAAGCTACTCTTTATGTGGAAATAAATTCAGCCCTTTTAACTTCAGGGTTTATATTAATGGTGCAGATAAATACGTATAATGGATAGCACCATCTGATTAATCAAAGTTAAATAACATTACATAATTTGCCAAATAAAGATAAATCCTGTAAATGGTTTTAATTTAAGATGTCCATCAGAATTCTTGCAACTGATATATTCTCAGCAGGAAGTACCTTTTTGTGGAACAAATGACAGATTGTATATACAAGTAGACAAGAATGAATATATAGTTACAGGAAGCAAAGTGCAACTGAACCTGAGAAATAAACAGGGACCAGAGTATTCAGGGGTTCACAAGCTATATTAGCAAATTCTGTCTTTATTCTAAGGAAATAGGAAAACTGAAGGCTTCTAGGAGAGAGAGAGAAGGAGTTACAGGTAGAAGATCGTGACTGACAGAGACCATTATGAAGCTACTAAAATAAACAGCCCAGGTGATGGGGCACCTGGCTGGCTTAGTGGGTTGAGCGTCTGACTTCAGCTCACATCATGATCTCATGATTTGTGGGTTTGAGCCCCGCACCGGGCTCTGTGCTGACAGCTCAGAGCCTGAAGCCTGCTTCGGATTCTGTCTCTCTCTCTTTGCCCCTCCCCCACTCATGCTGTATCTCTTTCTCAAAAAATGAATAAACATTAAAAAAAAAAAGAATGGTTTTAAAAAAGAAAGAAAGAAAGAAAGAAAAAAAAAAAAAACCCAGCCCAGGTGAGATGCTTGTAATACAGTTATTTAAATACTGTCTTGACTCTGTTTTGAGGCCTTGGCTGGAGGCCAGTCATTTCCTCTTCTGGAATAGCTGACTAAGTCCTCATCACCAACCATCTCCTTTATTGGGCTTTCACAGGCTGGGCCACTATTCACCTGCTCGAACCAGGGCCAGATAGCAGACAACTAGGGACAGCCCCTATTCCCCAGAGCCCACTGAAATTATTCAAACCAGCCAATCCTAAACTGGTTTACCCAGCCTTGCCCATTCCTTCCCATGAAGACCTCAATAAAGATTCTTGCCCACAGTTCCTCCCTGCCTCTCTGCCTCCTCACAGACCCCTGTGAATCCCGGGATGCAACCCCCCCCTCCTCTGCTGTGACATGCACTTCCTCCCTTAGGAATTGTGAGTAGAATAAACTGCCTTTTCAATGGCATTGTCTTCTGATCTGTTGGCCTTATCATTCCTAAATAACAATCAAATCCATTATATCTGTGCTAGTCTAGGTCAGTGGTAGAGGCAGCAAGAAGCTAGTGAATGCAGAGATATTTAAGGGATAACATTAACAGAATTCTGAGATACGTGCATGTGGAGGATGGGAGGAGAGAAGGCAATGAAGATGAGTCATAGATTTCTGGCTTGTGTAGTAGGGGCCCTTCATCAAGACTGGAAAAGGCTCTGATTGTGGGATAGTCTTGAGTTCAGTTTGGGGTATTTTGATATTGGAGTAACTTTGAGATGTTCAAGTGGAAAAGTCAAGGAGACAAGCAGACATACAGTTTCGAACTGGTGACTAGATCTCATTGAGAAAGGATAATACATGTGTAATAGACTTTTCAAAAATCCCAGCAAGTGAGAATTACAGATGGTAGCACCAACAGCAAAGATGGCAGTCGCCAAAGGCTATTCATGAGGAATCTCTTCCTACAGGGACTGAGATGTCGGCATTGTTGGACTGCGGTGAAAGAATGCTAAGCAGGAGAAATAAATAGTGTGAACAAAGGTTCAGAAGCAGTGTTGCAAATTTGAACAATGAATAGCCAGCTTAACAAGAGCAGATGATTTGTATGGGGTGGGGGAAGTAGGAGCAAAGGTGTAGAGTATCTGGATACTGAATCATTCAGCCCTTGAAGGCCTTGGAGGTGGGGGGTTTATGAAGTGCCAGTAGTCCTCTGGGTACTTCATTAAGAGAATTAAATAGAGTTCCTTTTGTTCAGGCTTTTCTGTCTTTTAGAATAGATGTTCCTGCAGGATAGAGTTTCTCCTTTGCCTGCTGATCATGCTCAGCTCATGTAGAGAGTATTAATGTTTGAGGCTCAAAAGAAGATTAGCCAAACATTATTATGTTAATTTCATTTCAGTTAACTACCGAAGATGATTATAAGTCTGCTGTGTACCCAAAATCATGGGATGTAGCCCATGATCCTGTGGAAATTAGAGTTATGTTGGGGAGACAGAACTTATCCTTTTTAAAGGATATATCCTTTTCAAAAGAGATTTTAAAAAGAGAGAAGTGGAACCTAAAAATTAATGCAAGAAAGAATATATCATGAAATATTCCTGTATTTATCCTTAAACATTTTTATCATGGATTTATTTTTGATTGTGGTAAAATATACAAAATGTACATTTTGCTGTCTGAACCTTTTTCAAGTATACAGTTTAGTAGTGTTAAGTACATTCACATTGTTGTGCAACCCTCTCCAGAATTCTTTTCATCTTGCAAAACTGACATTCTACACCCATTAAACAATAACTGTCCATCCCCACCTTCCCTCTCTAGTCCATGCCATGGACTCTAGTCTCTTTTCTGTCTCTATAATTTAACTACTCTCAGTACCTCATGTAAGTGGAATCACCCGGTATTTGGGTTTTTGTGACTGGCTTATTTCACTTAATATAAAATCCTCAGGGTTCATCCATGTTGTAATACAGCTCAGAATTTCCTTTACTTTATGGCCAAATAATATTCCATTATATGTAGGTACCGCATTTTGCTTATCCATTCATCTATTGGGGGACACAGGTTGCTTCCATCTTTTGGCTATTGTAAATAATGCTGCTGTGAACATGAGTGTACAGATATCTCTTGAAGATCCTGTTTTCAATTATTTTGGACATATGCCCAGAATGGAATTGCTGGATCATGTGGCAATTCTATTTTTAATTTTTTTGAGGAACCGCCATATTGTCTTCCATCCTGGCTGCATCATTTTACATTCCCATCAACAGTGCAAAAGGGTTCCCAGTTTCTCTGCATCCTAAACAACAGTTGCTATCTTTGTTCTTCTTCTTCTTTTTTAAAATATATAGTAGCCATTCTAATGGGCGTGAGATGTATTTAAAGTTTCTTTTTCTGTAGTGTGCATGTATTTTCATTGTTAGGAAAAGAATGTTTAAAATATGCCTCTTCACAATAAGTGGACTAATATCAAAGCATTTGAAGTTAAACTCCATGTTCGGAGTGGCATAGCATAGGCACAACATTAGAGAAATCATTGCTGATCTTACTTTGGAAAAAATAATCTATGTAGATTATAGAAGATTTTGGTCCTGGGGTACCTGGGTGGCTCAGTCTATTAAATGTCTGGCTCTTTTTTTAAAATTTTTTAATGTTTATTTATTTTTGAGAGAGAGACAGAGAGAGAGAGAGAGAGAGACAGACAGACAGACAGACAGAGTGTGAGCAAGGGAGGGGCAGAGAGGGAGACACAGAATCTGAAGCAGGCTCCAGGCTCTGAGCTGTCAGCACAGAGCCCGATGTGGGACTCGAACCCACAAACTATGAGATCATGACCTGAGCCGAAGTTGGACACTTAACTGACTGAGCCACCCAGGTGCCCCAAATGTCTGGCTCTTGATTTCAGCTGAAGTCATGATCTCATGGTGCATGGGATCAAGCCCCACACTGGGCTCTCCACTGACAGCACAGAGCCTGTTTGGGATTCTCTCTCTCTGCCCCTCCCCTGCTTGTGCTCTCTGTTTCTTTGTTTCTCTTTCAAAATGAATAACATTTTTAAAAAAGAACACGCATGTAACTAGATTTGCTCTCTATTTCTGTAGGAAGTTGCTCCTAGTTTCCTCTTTGGCACAAGCATATGCCATATTTTCTTATATGACTTTGCTTTTGGTTGATGCTCACTGAGGACAGGAAAATAAACCTCTTGGTATTCCTTTAACGCCTAACAGAGGAGCAAAAATAGATAGGAAGGAGGAAAGGAGGAAGGAACAAAAACATGGGAAACATCTACTATATGTCAATCATTCAGATCTTTGGTTTTGGTTCCTTTTTGCCTCCTACCCTGATGATTTCCCTTATATCACTGCAAGCTCATCTGTAACAGATTTTACAAATAAAATACAGGATGCTCAGTTAAACTTGAATTTCAGAAGAGCAGCAAATACTTTTTTAAATGGAAGTATATCCCATGCAAGTGTTGAGATATACTGAAAAAAATATTCATTGCTGTCTGATATTAAAATTTAAATGGCCGTCCTATATTTTACCTGGCAACTCATTTGAATTTTAAAAAGATTAAAAAATATATATTTTAGCTAGTTAGAAAAAAGTAACTGAACAACCAGCCAGTTAAAATTTTAAAAGACTCATTGGGCTTGTCTGTTCACATTTGACATTAGGGTTTTGATCAGGTACTGGAGGACCAGAAACTGATACAACCCCTACCCTGTGTAATACCTCTCAGGCAGCCCAAAGGACCAGTTAGAGGGTTTCGGGACTCTTGTTCTATGAAGTTTGGCACATAATAGGTCAGTATGTTTCCATTTAAACAATACATTGTTCAGGGGCGCCTGGGTGGCTCAATTGGTTAAGCGTCCAAGTTTGGCTCAGGTCATGATCTCACAGTTTGTGAGTTTGAGCCCCGCCTGGGGCTCTGTGCTGACAGCTCAGAGCCTGGAGCCTGCTTCGGATTCTGTGTCTCCTTCTATCTCTGCCCCTCCCCCACTTGTGCTCTGTCTCTCTCTGTCTCTCAAAAATAAATAAATGTAAAACAAAAGAAATAAACAATAGTTTGTTCAGTAGTATGAAAAATCTTGGATGTTTCAGAGTTAATTCTCTGTCCTGATGTTGTAAAATGACTTCACTTTGCAAGGTGAATATTAGCATCATTGGCAAGAAAAATGTCAGCCAATCAGGTAGGAAAAATTTTACATACGCCTCATTAACAGGCAGCCCTCACTGTTGTTGTCTAATGATCTTGTTCCTTCCCTGCTCTTGTCTAGGACAAACATTCTGCTTTTAAAGCTGCCTTGTACGTTGTTTTCTAGTCATTTTCCTGGTAGATTAACATTAGGAAAACGTTAAGTTTTTGCCATTTCATTAGTGATTAAAAGCCACCACCCCAAACTTGTAGCTTGTTATTGTCTCTTGGTAAGAATAATCCCTATTGCTTTATACTTGAAATAATAGCATGAGATTAAAAGCCCCTCAAGGTTGTTTTAGTTGACAGTCAATACCAGCAGCCTATTATTATGACTATCACTATTATTATTATTATTATTATATTATTTTAAACTTCCAAGTAATAGAGATTTTCCTTTAATTACACATTGAAGGGCCATTTTGACCTTGTGCTTGGGGTTGCCAAAGATTGAGGCATTTATGGGCTTGACTGGGAAAGAATTCGTATGCCTAAACTATAAAACAGCAGTGTGGGACCAAAGCCTGGAAATACCAATATTTAAATCAAAGTAATTTCCCATTTTGGTCCTGGATTAAATTGTATTGAATTTGTAGCTTCATGGATTATATTTGCTAGCTAGAGTATCTATTGAACACATCGTCAAATGTAAGTGGTGATAATATAGGGGAAGGGAGGAGACTGGTACAGGGGACCAATGAATGTGAGTTCATCTGACTCTCTATGAACCCGATGCACTTGGCAGACAGCCTTGCACAGAGTAAGTGCAAAATGAACACCTGTTGAGGTGAGCTCCAAGTCCCCCTCCCGGTCTCACCAGGTGGGATACCCATTCTCCCAAGTAAGCTGTCACTTACCTATCTATACTGCTTTAGGAATCCATTGTGCCATGAATTCTTGTTTTCTTTTTGGCCTTTGAAGCCCAAGCTTGTCCCTTTGGGGATACAGCTCTTCGCTTTTCATGCTACACAGCTGCTGAAACTGAATTGACAGAGTTGAATTTTTCAGATGTTTTTTTCTGGGGCTGTGAGTCTTCATATAGTCTCATACATATATGCATAGACGGAGGTATTCGTGTGTGTATGCAAATATATATTTAAAACAAACTCACACATGAATATTACATGCAATTAGCTTGCAGAATTAAACTCTTTTGAAAATTCTCATCCCACAGAATTGTGTCTATTACTGTTTGACTTCATAAACAAGTGACATGGGAGAGAGTCATCTGGGCCTCTGTACTTGTATTACTTGCCCACAATGGTTTTTAATAGGTTCATTAGGGACTGACTCTAGAATTAGATTTGGCAATTTCCACTTGTCCATTATTTACCAGCAGTGAATCAGAGGATTCTTTCTGTTCATTAAATTCAAGTTTTTTCCACTTTTCTCTGTATTTCTTTTTGTATTTTTACCTCAAACATTGGGAATTAAATCCAAATTAGTCTACTTTTCTCTTTTAGCAATAATCATTTTACAGTAACGCTCATTATTGCATTGGCCAGCACTTAGCGTCTAGATTTCACTGCTCTTTGCTATAAAATGCTCTCATCTGTGGTAGAGTTCTTGTAATATTGGGACCGAGGCAGCTCATCGTTTCTGTCTCTGCTCTGATTTGCCCTTTAAAATGTCTTATTCACTGCTAAGTTTAAAATTGGCCTTTATATATAGGAAGTTGCCCTTATCTATGACCCCAATATTTTACTCTGACAATTCTGTTATCCTGTGCCTCTTCTGTCATCCTTTCTTATTTAGTGGGTTTCTCTCTCTCTCTTTTTCTGTATTAACCTCTTCTATTTTTTCATTTACCCAATCACTGCTATTACCAAACCAGAAAGAATCACCTGACTCGCTCACTTATTTTTATCAATCCAAACCAAAGTACTCCATGCCCCCTTATCAGGTGACATTATTCTGTCCTTGTGCTTCCCTTTTCTGGTATTTTAACCCAGTCACTGATCCCAAACATTCCTAATCAAATTCTTTGGCTTTATGATGTCTAAGATGATTTGTCCCCATGCATGAGTAACTGTGTCACACCTCTGCTTCTGGCAGGATTCTTGTCTGATCAAAGTTTTGCATCTCCTGTGTTCGCTCTAGGCAAACAGTCCTATGTCATCAATGCAATTCCTTTTTTTTTAAATTTTTAAATATTTATTTATTTTTGAAAGGGAAAGAGACAGAGTGTGAGCAGGGAAGGGGCAGAGAGAGAGAGAGGGAGACACAGAATCTGAAACAGGCTCCAGACTCTGAGCTGTCAGCACAGAGCCTGACACAGGGCTCGAACCCAGTCCCAGGTCATTGAGAACTCAGCCTCAGGTCAGTGAGATCTTGACTTGAGCTGAAGTCGGACACTTAACCAACTGAGTAACCCACACGCCCCTCATTAATGCAATTCTAATGTTCCTACCTCATCTCTCTGTTAATGATTCTACCTATTGCTACTAAGCTTTCTCACTCTGAAATACTTGAAGTATTTTTTAAGGTTTTTAGAATTAGTGCTTTAAAATACATGGAAGCATAAATGGTACCCAGTAACAGATTAAGGGGTGAAGAAGAGTATTTCTTATACCTTATCTATTGCTGTTACGGAGAGGATGAACTCATTGCCTTTCTCTCCGAATCTACTGGATTCTATATCCCCTTTCTCAAAGAACCCAAGCTTGAAACTGGATGCTCATCCCTGACGCTTTCCTTTTTATTCTGTTTCTAAGTCTTAAACATTCGCCCTTTCTTCTTTACCCCTCTGCTACTGCCATGGTTCACACCCTCACCTCCCCTCGCCTGGACCGTTACAATGAGCTTCTAACCGTCACCCTACCACCCTTCTTCCCGTCCACTCTCTAATGGCAACATGATGAGTTTTCTAAAACTCAAATCAGTTTGTGGCCATTCATTGCTTACAAGATCGAATATTAACTCTTTAATATGCCCTTCCATTGCTTTGTCCTTGCCAACTACTCCACCGTCACCTCATTTTTTCTGCACACATACCGCACTGAACTAGTTACAGCAGATCTCTGGGCATTGGTGCTGGTTGCTGCTGCTGCGGCAGGAATGCATTTCTTTTCTGGAAGTATACCAGGTGCACATCGGTGATTGGCTCAGATATCTCCCTTCTGAAGCCTTGCTTGACCCACCCAAGTAGGGTGATCACTTGCTTGTTCGTTCTTTCTATGTTTTAGATAGCTTTGTTAATGCAACTCCTCTCTAAATCTCTCTCTCCCTTACTCCAGTGTGAGATTTTAAAATTAAAAAGGATGTTTTAAATTGAAGGTTAGTTGACATATTAAGTTTCGGGTGTACAACACAGTGATTCAATATTTATGTATATTACGAAGTGATCACCATGCTACATATATCTGCCATCTGTCACCACACAAAGTTATTGCATATTAACTATTTTCCCTGTGCTACACATTATATCCTTGTGTCTTATTTCTTTTATAACTGGAAGTTTGTACCTTTTAATCTCCTTCGTCTATTTCCCCCTTTCCCCCAATCCCCTTCCCTCTGCCCTCTGGCAGCCACCAGATTGTTTTCTGTATCTGTGAGTCTGTTTCTCTTTATTCGTTTGTTTTGTTTTTCAGATTCCACATATAAGTGAAATCATGCTATTTGTCTCTCTGTGACTATCTTATTTTGTGCAGCATGATATACTCTAGGTCCATCCACGTTGCTTCAAATGGCAAAATCTCATCCCCTTTTATAGCTGAGTAATATTCCATTGTATAGATAGGTAGGTAGATAGATAGACAGACACACTATATAGAGTACACCATTTTTCACTCCTCCTAACAGTGCACAAGGGCTCTCTTTTCTCCACATGCTTGCCAACAGTTGTTATTTCTTGTCCTTTTTAGTCTAGTCATTCTGACAGGTGTGAGGTGATACCTCATTATGGTTTGATTTGCATTATGTCCATGATTAATGATGATGAGCATCTTTTCATATATCTGTTGGTCATCTGTATATCTTCTTCGGAAAAATGTCTATTCAGGTCCTCTGCCCATTTTTAAATTAGATTTTTTTTTGATATTGTATTATGTGAGTTCTTTATATATGTTGGATATTAACCTCTTATTGGTTATATCATTTGCACATATTTTCTCCCATTCAGTAGGTTGCTTTTTCATTTTGTTGATGGATTCCTTCACAGTGCAAAAACTTTTTAGTGTTGTGTGCACCAGTTGTTCAGTTGCTTTTATTTCTCTTGCCTGAGAAGACAGATCCAGAAAAATATTGCTAAGAATGATATCCAAGAGCTTCCTGCCCATGTGTTCTTCTGGGGCTTTCATGGTTTCTGGTCTTACATTTAAGTGTTGAGTCCATTTTGAATTCATTTTTGCGTATGGTCTCATTTCATTCTTTTGCTTGTTATTGTCCAGTTTTCTCAGCACCACTTATTGAGGAGACTGTCTTTTCCCCATTGTATGTTCTTGCCTCCTTTGTTGAAGATTAATGACTGTACAAGTGTCGGTTTATTTCTGGACTCTCTCTTCTGTTCTGTTGATCTATGTGTCCGTTTTTGTGCCAGTACCATATGTTTTGATTACCATACTTTGTACTGGGGTTTGAAATAAGGGAGCATGATACCTTCAGCTTTGTTCTTTCTCAATATCGCTTTTGCTATTGGGGATCTTTTGTGGTTCCATACAAATTTTAGGATTATTCTAGTTCTATAAAAAGTGCCATTGGTATTTTGATAAGGATTGTCTTGAACCTGTAGATTTCTTTGGGTAGTATGGACATTTTAACAAGATTCATTTTCCCATTTTCTTTCATTAGTGTCTATACTTTTCAGTCTACAGGTCTTTCACCTTCTTGGTTAAATTTATTCCCAGGTATCTTTTTTTCTTTTTGCTGCAATTATAAATGGAATTGTTTTCCTATTTACTTTTCTCGCGGTTTATTATTAGTATATAGAAACTCAATAGATTTATGCATATTAATTTGTATTCTGCAACTTGAGTGAATTCATTTTTACTTCTAATAGTTTTTGGTAGAGTCTTTAAGGTTTCCTGTTTATAGTATCATGTCATCTGCAAATAGTGACAACTTTACTTCTTCTTTTCTAATTCGGATGTCTTTTCTTTCTTTTCTTGTCTGATTGTTGTGGCTAGGTGTTCTAATGATATATTGAATGAAAGTGCTGAGAGTGGGCATCATGGTCGTGTTTCTGATCTTAAAGGAAGAACTTTCATCTTTTTACCTAGTGTAAGATTTTAAAGATTAGAACAATGTCTAATTTACCTTTGTATCCTGGTGGCCTGATGTGGCTCATAGTAAATACTCAGTAAATATGTGTTAAATTAATTTGAGTGACAGAATAAAGACATTACTAACCTTTTCTTGGAAAGAGAAAAGCCGTGAGCAGTGATTCTAGGGAAATAAATGGAAGTGACAGACTCAATGATTCAGTGCACAGTGGAAATTATTTTATACTAGGTTGTTTGACAGCAATGATCATTTGGATAAAAGCATACACTTCCTCCTCCATAACCCCCGTTTGGAAGATGGGCTTTGAAGAGAAAAGCAACACGAATGCACCCTTTCTTTTTTTGCAAAAGCCGCATGCTGTTTTGACGGTTGAGCTTCCCAACTGTGAGCAATAAACATCCTCCTCTTCAGATGAACTAATCATCACTCATACTTCTGGTGGGGCAACCTGCTGCCAGCCTGCAAATGAGGCCTCTTAATGATACTACTAATTTCAAGTCTGTAAATGTAAACACAAGGGAGGGAGGACCCCAAGTATTGCTGCCGGCCATTAATCCATGTTATTAATGGAGGCATTTTTATCAATGCCAGTCTCTCATCCTTCTAATGAAAGGGTTCTCGTTATTTTGTTGTTTAGAAATTAAAAGGTATGTGTGCTTATAAATAGAGATTCATGAGCAGAAACAAAAATATTATCCTTGCTGTATTTTCTCTCCATATTTCGTGAAATCAATCTGGGGGAGGGTGGTTGTGGGGATCCTGCTAATGACATTTCTATTCCAAGAGCTATGGCCTACTTTAAAAGATGTATTGAAGAGTACGCTGATGTGATTGCCATTGTGTCACTGCCTGAAAGCTCCTATTAACTAGTAGCAGGCTTATATAAAAGGGCTGTGAATAAAGGCTGAGGAGGTCTGGCTTAGGGGAGGTGGACATCTTCTGGGAGGAAGTGAGGTTTGGGGCTTCTGGGCCTAGGCTCTTGCAAGCATTTAGAAAGGTTGAGTTGTGTGTGACATTGTTATCTATAAGAAAAACTTACTCATGATATCCTAGATGGATACAGAGATCTGAGACACGTCAGGATGGTAAAACAGTCATGTGATTTTTGCTATTTCCTTGAGAGCCTTAACTCCTTATTAATAGTAGTAGCAGGCTTAGATAATGGGCTATTTTTACCCATACATACAGTGCAGCCAATTGCACACTTCTACTAAAAAGATATAAATCATCTATAAGCCTCAAATACTTTTGGGGGGCAAATGCAATGGAGAACAAGATATAAAGAATATTGGTTGCTAATTTGGCTGTCACTAATTGCTATTTAACTAAACCTTAGTTTTTCCTTGATCCTAAGGAAGATCTTTAATTTCATTTTCCCCTTGGGATTATAAGGTCTTATCTTGATTTATCTTGTATCTGTAATAATTCAGAGTCGCTGTTTCCTCATGCATGTACAAAACTGTCAGGAAAGAGTAAAATGCCACCGCATAATTATTTCACAATGGCAGTGCAGTGTAAGGGTTTGAATCCTGGCTCTGCCTGACTCTGTAGCAGGTATGATATAACCTCTCAGAGGCTCAGTGTAATCATTTGTTGAATGCAGCTAATAAGAATAATACCTAATTCATTGGCCTATATGGAGGAGTAAATGATAAATAAATAAAATAAAAATGATTAAACCTGTTTTTTGATGCCTGGCATACAGTAAACCCTTGACACATTTTGTCTATTATCAACTATTAAGGCTTTTCTCTCTGCTCCTGATTCTTGAGCTTGCATTTTTTCAAATCTAAGATATAGAAAAATAATGTGACTTGTTTTACCCAGCTGCACACAGTGTCCAGCTTCAGGATGGTCTTTAAATTGCGATGATGATGGCAGGAAACAAGCCACGGTTTAAGTTTGATTGTAGAGGTACAGGTTTGGGTCAGGGAGGGTAGAAATCTACAGGTTACGAGTGAACTAGGGGACAACGCTGGTAAAGGAGGAGAAGGATGGGAGGGGAGACAGGAGAAGCTTGTGTCCAGGGACACAGGAGAGAGGCCTGTTTTTCCTGGAGAAGGGCAGACCATGTGGTAGAGCCCATACAGTGGAGAAAAGATAAAGATTTTGTGGGTCTCACTTGGGGCCCAGGGAAGAATGTTTGACAACATGTTTCTACCTTCAGAAGAAAAGGAAAACAGCCTCACTCTTGTGCCACAATAAAGAGGGTGGCAACGGTTGAATATTCTAGATGGACTGCCATGGAGTGCACACCCTACCTCGGAGCTAGGGGCCCCTGTGAAAAAGACAGCCTTTACCCCACCCTAGACCAATTCAAGAACGCTTCCTTCACACCAGTGCTTGTGGCAGCCTCCAGGAAAGTTGGCTGCATTGTGTACCAATTGACGCCAGGTTTCAGGAGGAAACTGGCTTTGTGACACTGGGAATTCCAGGGTCAAATTCTGCCGAGTTGACTGAGTTCCGTCTCTGTGTCTCTGAAAGCACTTACCCAGAGAGCCACCAGGAGGAACATATATCAAAGCAAACCCCATTCTGCAGGGGGCGGAAATAACTCAGAAAGTTGCTGGTGCCTCTCATCATGCCTATCATCATTGTGGGTCAGAGATATGAACTTGGGTGGCATCAAATGTCTTCCCCTGGGAACCACCTGTTACACAGTCACTGATGCACTTTACTTAACGTGGTCTCACTTGATTGTCACAGCATGCCTGCAATATAAACAGGGTCGTTGCCATCATACCCTTTTTATGCTGGGTTTGCCTGAGAGCAGATAAGCAGCAAATAAAAGAAGGCTTGTATAGAATCTGTTTCTCCTTATTTCCAGTCTAAACATCTTCTGAGGCACTCACTACAACCAGTTAAGTACTCACTGCCCCTGGCCCCAGCTTGCTCTATTACCAGAGCTCAGTTTGCAGTGCATTGCCTCCTTACTAAATTCTGCAGTTCTATAAGGAAAATAAACATTTTTTCCATAAACAGATGATACAGTTTTTTTTTTTTTTAATTGGTTCCAAAGAAAGATGGAAGGAAGAACGCATGAAGTGTGAATCTGGAAGGAAGGATATCAGCTAAAGTTCAAGAAACCTTTGTAAAATAGCACAGGTCTCTGTAGGAAATTCTAGACTACATTTTATGTATTCCTGACCTCGAGCCCAAAGTGAAACATGAGGCACTGTGCTCATGACTTTGGGTCTATCCGTGTCTGACATTTGAATCAATTACCACAGGAAGCTATAAAATCTCTTTCTCTGGAGGTATTTCAGACTGAAGTGAATAATTTCAGAAGGGACCAGGCCACAGCTTGAAGATGAACTCAATGACCTCTTGATATTTTCTAAGCATGAAACTAATTCGATAGGAATGTATAGGTCTTAAGTGTACACAAAGCAAGTCTCTGAGGTAACTTGTTTCAGTTCGCAACTTGTCCTGATCTTTTGCAGAGGCTAAAATTTCTCCAGATATGACTCCACGTAAAACAAGGTGTGTAGTGTGGAATGATTGAGGAAAGTCTAACTTACAACTCAAATGTATTAATAAGTAATAATAATGGTTTAGAATATGTACTTTATCTCAGGGACTTTGCCAAGCAGTAGACATGTATTAACTCATTTCCTTTTCACTGTGGTGTCTGTGATAGGTGTTACTGTCCTGGTTTCACAGGTAAGGAAACTGAGGCGTTGGGAGGTTAAGTAACTTGACAAGTAAGAGATAAATATGGATTTATAGCATACTTCTTCTGAGGGCAACGGATCCTCCTTGGTGTGAAATCTAGAAAGAGCATATGTCTTGGAGATAGATTGGCTTGGGTGCAGACTCCAGTACAGCCATTTTCCAGCTGTGTGACCTCAGGAAAGTTATTTGACTTCTCTGAATCTCAGTTTCTGAAACTGTAAACGGAGAATGAAATACTTGCTTTGGAGTGCTGTTCTTAAGGACACACATAGAGCATAAACTCTTAGCCATTACTATTTTGAAATATTTCCAGGGAACCTGGTATGTTGGGTCAACGTATGACATTTTGAAAGGACCTTGACTGGTTCTACCTTTAAACTTGGGGTGACCGAGTCAACTCATTCTTTCTCTTATCATTCTTGAGAGAAATTGCTAATATAAGATATCTTACAGTCCTTGAAAATATCAATAACATTAACATAATGCTAATGTGAATAAATCAACATGAACTAATCAGCATTCCTGGAAAATCAGAGCCAAGTGTCACCTTGTAGAGGTAAAACAGCAACGTACCGTGCATGTGTGAATCTGATTAGGTGGCCAGCTCTTAAGTGGTTGGTGGGAATGAGATTCAGAAGTCACTTCCCGGGAGAGAGAGTTTCAGGTGCTTCTCAAGGCTTCTGAAGGGGGATTCAGGAGCGGGGGTAGAGGGGAAGCAGGAAAGCAGGCTACACTTGCTCCCACCTCCCACCCCCAATATCTTTCCACCGGACAAAATTCTTTGATTTCTTTTATACAATGATGATTCCATGTAAGATTTTGAAAAATAGTTATAATTTTTTTTGAGTTTGAAAATCATGCTTTGGGGGCGCCTGGGTGGCTCAGTCGGTTAAGCGTCCGACTTCGGCTCAGGTCATGATCTTGCGGTCCGTGAGTTCGAGCCCCGTGTCGGGCTCCGTGCTGACAGCTCAGAGCCTGGAGCCTGTTTCAGATTCTGTGTCTCCCTCTCTCTCTGCCCCTCCCCTGTTCATGCTCTGTCTCTCTCTGTCTCAAAAATAAATAAACGTTTAAAAAAAAATTTTTTAAAAAAAGAAAATCATGCTTTGGAATATATGCTGGCGTAAATGGCTTTAGAGTATGAATAAAGTATTTCAAATAGTTTTGTAAAATGAGTGCTAGGAGCTAGTGGTGAAAAAAGGTGGCCATTTTTTTTTTTTTTTTTTTTAGCATACTGAAGAAGTACAGGGAGAGTAAGGGGAAGCCCACTTTGAAATGGTAAAGATCTTTCTTTTTTTGGTTTTAAGTTTATTTAGGTTTAGTTTTGAGAGAGAGTGTGTGTGCAACCAGGGGAGGGGCAGAGAGAGAGGGAGAGAGAATCCCAAGCAGGCCTTGCACGGTCAGCATAGAGCCCCGCTCGGGGCTTGAGCTCATGAACCATGACAGCATGACCTGAGTTGAGATCAAGAGTCCAGTGCTCAACCAACTGAGCCACCCACGCACCCCTGGTAAAGATCTTTCAAACAGTGGCTAAATGTCAGACCGTTGGTACCCTTTGTTGAATACTTCCAGGAGCAAGAACACTTTTCTGATGCATTATAGGAGCAACCCCAAACACAATTAAAAACAGATGAAATCCCTTTCCTTGATGAGGTTCCCATGTAGCAAATGAAATACAAAACACACTTCAGAACAACCAAAACTTCCGAGGAGGAGACAATATAACACAGAGATCTTCCGTGCGGAGAAGCAAATAAAGGTGGAAGGAGGCACTGGCAGAGGGAGAAGGCTCTCTTAGAAGGCTTCCTCACCTGAGGAATAGTTGGAGCTGAGTTTTGAAAAAGTAAGTGTTAGTATAATTCTCATTGCAAAAGAGAGGTAAAACTCATGATATGTACCAGAAGTCAGACTTTTAAAAAGAGGTGTGTGTGTGTGGGGGGGGTGTAAATCATAATTCCATTTTTACTTATCTGAAATGATATGATAGTTATGAATATGTTTTGAAAATGTAAAGGCTATGGGGATGTGACGTGTTGGTTCTTTTTTTTTTAATTTCTTTTTTTTAATGTTTATTTATTTTTGAGACAGAGAGAGACAGAGCATGAACGAGGGAGGGTCACAGAGAGAGGGAGACACAATCTGAAGCAGGCTCCAGGCTCTGAGCTATCACCACAGAGCTCAACACGGGGCTTGAACTCACGGACTGTGAGATCATGACCTGAGCCGAAGTCGGTCGTTTAACCAACTGAGCCACCCAGGCGCCCCACGTGTTGGTTCTTAATAATGCTGGTCATCTCCAAATCATATTATTTAAGTACTGTACATCAGTAGGCTAGAAAGTGGATGGTGTGGCCTTACATTTTGAAGAGTGAAGTAATGTCCAGAATTCCAAGTATCATGCTTACCTATTAGTTTTGTTTTTTGTTTGTTTTTTTGTTTGTTTTGTTTTAGTATAGCCTTTGGTGATCTTTTTAAGTTTCTACTATCCCATATGGCATTATCCATAACTGTGATTATGTCATCTATAATTCTCAAGGACTGTTCTGAATTTATTAAAGCCTATAGAAAGAGTGGTGTTGCATTCGTGTTAAACTAAAATGAAAGATTGTCTCAACACAATGCTGGTAAATTATGTCATCTTGGACAGATATTTGGTCCATTTTGGACTCTGGGGCATAGGAGTGCCAGATGCAGGGCAAGCCAAGTGATCCTTGGGGATGTCTCTGCTTCCCGGTCCAGGCTGAAGTGTTGTCCAGTGAAAGATCCATGAAAAGACTGTGTAATACATTTTCCTTCTCAGCAGCCTCCAGCCACTGAAGAAACACTGAGAAAAATAGAACCCTAAGCTCTGGGAAAAGTAGAACCTGACACATTTATTCCATAATCAGTCAAATAAGCAAGATATGTTTTTATGAAAAGGAATCTTTTGAAGTTTGACTATTTAAGCTAATGTATGGCTACTTTTCATAATCATTTCAAAATAAGACCTCAGAAGAACAAGTACTCAGTTATTGAGGGAGGACAATAAAGGGCAATGCGGAATGGAGAATGGACTTTTTTTCAGGCTTTTAAAATCAAGATTGTCATTCTTCCACTGAAGATGAATCTTTGAATAGGAATTTAAATACATGAATGTGGCAGGCACTCTTAAAGTGGCCTCCATGTCCCTTGCCTCTTGGTATTCATGCCCTTGTGAGATTCCCACCCTTTGGGTGTGGACAAGACCTGTGACTTGCCTCCAACCAATAGAACAGGGCAACAAAGATGGGATATACGTGATTACATGCATATAACTATGTGATTATGTTACATAAGATCTCAGTGTGTGTTTTCTGGGGTCTCCCAACCCCTCTCCCTCTCCCTGTCTCTCCCCTTTGCTGGTTCCTTAAGGAACCTGTTGTGGGAAGGATCTGCAGGCAGCCTCTACAAGCTGAAGGCAGCCACCAGCTGATAGCCAGGAAACAATGGACACTCTCAGTCATACAACGGCAAGGAACTGAATTCTGCCAACAACTTGAATGAGCCTGAAGTGGACCCTTCTCCAATTGGTTTTCAGATGAGAACCCAGCCGTGTTGGTTGCAGCCTTACGAGACCCTAAGCAGAGGACCCAGCTAAGTCTTGCTAAAATTCCCGACCCTCAGGAACTGAGAGACAGTAAATGTGTGTTATTATAAGCTACTAAGTTCGGGTAATCTTGTTATGTAACAACAGATGCTAATACAATGGATTTAGATTTTTCTCTACATCCAAAAGTTTACCTCCAGGAGGAGAGAGAGGAGTCCAGGCCATAGGCATTAAATAAGCTGATAACCATTTTGGAAAGTATAAAATATATTTAGGATATTGATTTCCCTCTACTCATACTCTTTTGTGCGTTTTCAAAAAAACAGACACCATAGCCTGTGAATATTTTGAAAGGAGGACAAGCACAGATGATGTATATGATCAGAACATGAGAATTCTCCCCACCATCACCCCAATTTTAATTTAATTATAGCATTTCGGGTTTTGAACTTGGGAGGAAAATCATTCCTTTCTCACTTTTATTTTTTGTTGTTGTTGTTGGCCATAATTTACTACTTTAGTATTTTTTCTTATCAGTGACTTTATTTTCATCTAACAGGTGTAGGGCAGAGATTTTTCTGGATGGCATTTTAAATCCTCAATCCCAGTGGCTTCAGCTAAGTTTTCATTTCAATCAGCCTCATTCTCTACAAGTGCTTTGGGATCATAAAAGCCCTGAATGTTAGTGGAAGGTTTAATTCCTTAATTCCTGATCAAGATGTTTATTCCATAGAGACAGGATGCTTTTTCACATCTTAAAACATAGTTTTGTTCCTTGAACATGGAAAAAGATTTCTGAGTCATTCAGAAGGCATCCTCATCACTTTATTATAACAGCAGCAGTGGAAGAGTGACAGCTGACATGTACTGAATGCTGGCTACTTGCAATAATCCTCACAGGCAGCTGGGGATGTAGGTGCTGGTATTATGCCTGTTTTGCAGATGAGGAGACTGTGGGATAAAGATGGTAAATACCTCCCCTCAGGTCTCAGAGGTAGCAATTGGAAGGGTGGAATAGCAACCAGACTGACGCCAGAACCTAAGATCGTCCTACTTAGTAATCCCTAAAAATAAGAATGGAGCCATTTCTCTAGCAAGCTAGCTCCCTCATGAGAGAGGGCAGCGAATGCCCTTTGGACTCAATAGTATGATCGTGCATATTACAAACAGACTCTGTATTTAACTACAGAGAAAGGCAATAGCTATCTTATAAAAATCTTTAAATTGAGGCTCCTGGGTAGCTCAGTCGGTAAGCGTCCCACTTCGGCGCAGGTCATGATCTCACAATTCGTGGGTTCGAGCCCCACATCGGGCTCTGTGCTGACAGCTCAGAGCCTGGAGCCTGCTTCAGATTCTGTGTCTCCCTCCCTCCCTCCCTCTCTCTCTCTCTGTCCCTCCACAACTCAAGCTCACTCACTCTCCCTCTCTCAAAAACAAACATTAAAAAAATTAAAAACCTTTAAGTGATTTATATAGCAAAAACTGTTATAACATAAAAAAAATTCACTTATGAACTGATCACCTTAAAATTTGTCCTTAGGAGAACATTCTTCCTGTATTTACTGTCTACCCTTGTCTCTAGTCTTTTTCAGTCAGCCTCCCTTCCTTTTTAAGAGATCCACAAATATGTGCGGTTACCAATGACCCTTCCTGACAATGAAGAATAATGTAAATTGAAAATCTTGCTAAAAACTCAGAGTTTCTTGAGACTGCTAAGGGGATGTGGACAGATGACTCAGATCTAAAGATAGAATTGGACTAGTTAAAAATTGAATATGAAAAATGGACAATAGTGGTAACGTGGGCACTTATAAAGAGAACAATTTGTGTTTCAAGGGATTAAGAAAGGCCTTTGGGAAAATTAATAAGGGTCTTGAAAACTTTTACAAAAATGGCCTTCTTTTTAAGACGAGGCCGTGAAAGTCCAGTTGGAAGTGAAGGATGTTAAATTTTGTTGTCATAAAATTTCCAGCAAAATGTTTTATATTATGCACTCTCCCAAAAGTATAAAAATCAATACTTGACTCTTTTTTTTTTCTTGGCTCATTTTTCTAGCCTTCTTGGTTTGTGCTCTATACGATGAAATTTAGCTTCTGTTTTAAGTGGGTTCTCTTTGGGTGGCCTTTTCTTGGTACCAATTATCCTTGAATAACGAGTCCCCTTGTGCTTCCTGTAGACAAAGCGTAGTTATTTTATTCTGATGAATTGAAGGAGAAACGGGACAACCATTTGTCCAGATTATGCAGAGGGGATTCAACCTGGTGGGGAGGAGATGGTGTCTGGACTTCATGCCCTTTAAGGCTACTTGCAATGCCAAAGCCTTGTGAAATCCTCTGAGGTCGATCAAACCAAAAAGAGTCAGCAAAAACCTGAAGGCGTCTGCTTGGTGCCATTCATAGGAAGCACGCCTTATGTTGTAGAGGCTGGAGCTTCAACGGCACATACTATGTCTTTATTCACCTTTCTTTTCCCTATCTCACATCACCTTTTCACAACCCCAAAACGGCTTCTGTGAGAGCACCTTTCAACTGGTAACGCTTGATTCTTTATTCTCCACCTTGAGTGTGTGTGTACGCATGCGTGTGCACGTGCGTGTGTGTGTGTGTGTGTCTCATTTTCTGATTGATGATTAAAAAGACCTTATTCTTGAATCTCAGCATTTAGGAATTGTGCCCCACCCACCTCTTTAAAAATCCTGGCAGACTCAGGGCACCTCTGCCATGGTTACATTATGGAAATTATTGCTAATGTTATTAACATTTGAAAACTTGTCAGGCTTGCACACAGAATGAAACATTAGGTTCTTATGACAGCTGGAGCCCACTTTTATCTACTCTCCTGGAAAGGACAGACCTATTAGCAGAAGTAGAACTGGTTGTATCTGGGAATCATCAGATCCCCTGTTTCACAGTTAAGGATGACAGTACATTTTCTTGTTTACGTCTTATCCAACTGACGAGAAATTTAGTTCACACGTGGCAGTAAAAGCACTCGAAGGCCAGGAAGGGAGGGAGGCTTGTGCTATCTCCCCCAAATCCTTTCAGAACCCCTTTGCCATGAGTCTGGCACCCCATGAGAGCTGCAAGTTAGTGCCATGGTTCTCAGGTGCAGGAAAGCATTTGTATGGAGAGATGGTTCCCTACAAGTGGTGTTCACTCAGTAAATACTTGATTTGCACTGCTGTTGTTTTCAAAGGTCTCTAATTTTTTGGTCAAAGTACACAATTTTAATTTGTCTGCTGACCAGATAGATACATATGGTTGTTAGGTGCCAGAGTATGTACTAAAAACTAATGAAAGAGAAAAATGAATCTTAATGGAGGTATAATTTTCATATAAACCAATACTTTATCAAGAGAAGCTTTTAATGATCATTGATCATTTTTATCGTGAAAACGTTAATGTGCAAAGCACTTTACTAGACATTATTGGGTAATTAACCAAATAGAAATCAAGAGATCTCATTCCTCAAGGAATTTTAATCACCCCAAACAAAACCAAAGGCAACAACTTGAGGACGATTTACCAAGGAACACGTAATTATAAAAAAATAGTTCTTTGCAACACTATCTTAATTTCCTAGGAAATTTTGATATTTGAGATATTTACAGGTCTGAGGGTATATAATCGGATAGTTGTAGAATTTTACAGCAAGCAAACAGGTAAGCTATCTTATTGTTCAGTCCCCTCATTTTACGGATAAGAAAACAAGTCTAGAGAGGTGAAGTCGTTTGCCCAAGGTCATGCAGTTAGTTGGCAGGTTCTGTGGAACTAGTAACCAGGTCCGTTATCAAGAAGAGACCTCTCTCTGCATCACTAGCTTTGGCTTTATAAGTGAAATGGTTACTGACCTTTGGAACCTTTCACAGGTATGCTGAATAAGGGGAAAGTTTTGTTAGCGTTAAAACACTATGGGTGAAAATAAGAACACAGGTATGTTGCAGTATGGCTTCTGGGCTTTTGTTAAGTCACTTACAGTCAGATTAATTTCTTCCTAGCCCACCTACATGTTTCAACTGTATGATGCTTTCTGAATGCCGAGTATTTAAAAAGAAAAGGAGGCACATTAATTGGATGCTGTGTACATATACACAAAAGACAGAAGCGGCACCATCACTTAGCCACGGTTCTATCTGCAAGGTAAAAAGGGGTCATCATCCAGGACTTCTTCCTGGGGTGGATGTGGTTGGCCAAGGATGTGACGGTTCACAACCCCTCTTAGATCGCAATGGTTAACAGCAGAGCCTCCACGTTTTGTTTCTTGATGGGATATACACAGAAGTTCCCCTCATTCTGAGGGCGTCCAAGTCTCAGATTCAGTGTCACCCATTTCCATGAGGAGCCATCTATTTCCACAAGACTACTCTGGAAGGGGGTGGGGGTGGGGATTAACGATCTCAGCGGCTTATTTGTTTCCCAAACCAAGAAGAGTATGTATAAGAGATTTTTCTAATTACTATTGGCTCCATTTCCCTAGGGAGACTATTTAGCACCACTAAAAATTAAAACATGACGTCAGCTAAATTGTATTGACAAGGATAGTATTTTTACTTCTGTAGGCTGACATTTGTTTAACTTTTTTTCAACCTGAGTTAGAAAATTATAAACGTAATCTAAACAAATATTGTTTCTTATGTCAGAAAGCAAGAAGTCAAGGGAGAACCACATTAATTCATGCCATGGTGCTTCTGAATTGAGGACTCATAGTATCCGTAAGCAAAAAAATATCATTGACCTTTATTCACCTATAACCTTCTATCTTTTGGCTGAGATGCAAAATTTTTAGCACTGTTACAGAATTCATTATCTTATGATAAATTTTAATAAGAATGTCAAGTAAAAGTCCATTTTACTCACCTCTAGCAGGCTCATAATTTTAGCCGTAAATGCTAGAATAAGATTAGGTTGAATTTTGACAGTGAATATTAAAGATTATCAGTTTAATCTGACAACTGTTGCATATAAATCTCAGAAACTACCTTACACTGGCATTATAAAGAATAGTTTCAACGTAGCACTGTATGTTATTTAAAAGCTTCCTTTACTAAATGTTTTGCAGTGCCCAGCCCAATTCCTGGTATATAAGAGTAATTTAACCAATATTTATTAACTGTGGAGTGAATGGTTTAATTCATGTGTTTTTACTGTAATTGCTCTATGAAGCAAATAACCTTAGAATAATATAGTATAATTACTTAAAGGAAGCATTTCACAGGTTGATTACTTAACATTTTAAAATACTGATGTTTCTGGGGCGCCTGGGTGGCTCAGTCGGTTAAGCGTCCGACTTCGGCTCAGGTCACGATCTCGCAGTCCGTGAGTTCGAGCCCCGCGTCGGGCTCTGTGCTGACAGCTCAGAGCCTGGAGCCTGTTTCAGATTCTGTGTCTCCCTCTCTCTCCGGCCCGCCCCTGTTCATGCTCTGTCTCTCTCTGTCTCAAAAATAAAATAAACGTTAAAAAATTTTTTTAAAAATAAAAATAAAATATTGATGTTTCTTATTATAATTTGACAGAATTACCACCTTATGCTATACATTGCTCTTGTTGATTTTTGTAAAAACTTTCACCAGCTAAGCTCATTGACTGAAAGGATTACTTTTGTAATCCTAGCTCTAAATCCTAGCTCTAAAAAACAACACAGTTTTGTTATATACACAACAGTTTGGATATTACCTACCAAAAAAAACCAAAAAACAAAAAAAACCTGGTGAAGGCAGATGTGATGACTGAGATAGTCAAGCCTAGGGCTTCCTCTACCGATCCATCTGGAAACAGTTGCAGACAGAAATTTTAACTTAAAAATGTATTCTTTCAAATGCACTGAACAAAATTTTTGGAAGAGAATTTAACTAAGTTGCTAGCATTTATACCTCTGAAATTACTAAAGCTTGAAACTGCGCTAAGATTTTTGAGAAACCCTTTGTTAGGACTTGGAGCAAATAACAGAGGACCAAGGCTCTTGTGTGTTTTCACTCAGCAGTGATTTTGTGTAGTAGGGTTACCCAGTGATAGATGACATCTTTAATGATTTAGCATCAAGGCAGTGGCACCAAAGTGGACTAGTAGCCATTTATATTCTTCACTACCAAACACTTGCAATTAAAAGCAAAAAATAGGTTTCATTTAAGAATATCTTTGATAAGATAATAAACATCATTTTAATATTCTATGTTATGAAATAGGAAGTACTCTTAAAGCACTTCCACTGCATCCCAAAGTACTCTGACGGTCATGCAGTTGAGAAATGTGTAATTTTGAGGGTGCCTGGGTGGCTCAGTCGGTCAAACGTCCAACTTTGGCTCAGGTCATGATCTCACAGTTTGTGAGTTCAAGCCCTGCGTCGGGCTCTGTGCTGACAGCTCATAGCCGGGAGCCTGCTTCGGATTCTGTGTCTCCCTCTCTCTCTGCTCGTCCCCTGCTCGCACTTTGTCTCTCTCCCTCTCAAAAGTAAATAGACATTAAAAAATTAAAAAAAAAAAAAGAAACTAATTTTAACTTGGTGTTTCTCAAACTCTAAGATGAAATCCTATTTGTTTTCTGAGGAAGGTATGTTTGAGGAATAATACTTTGCAAACATCGCTTCAGTTACATCTTGCTTTGAAGATGCAGTGCCTTACATAGGTTAAGATGTTATTATATTGCAGGATTTCATTCATTTTTAAGGCTGAATAATATTATATTGTATGTATACACTGCATTCTCTTTTTCCACTTACTCATCAATGGACATTTAGGTTGTTTCCACATCTTGGCTATTGTAAATAGTACTGCGGTGAATATAGTAATATCTCGTTGGGATCCCCATGCCATTTCTTTTGGATAAAGACCCAGAAGGGGGATTGCTGGATCATATGGTAGTTTTATTTTTAACTTCTTTGAGGAACCTCCGTACTGTTTCCCATAGCAGCAGCACTGTTTTTCATTCCCACCAAGTTTTAGTCATGCAAGATGAATGAGTTGTGGAGATCTGCTGCATAACGTTGTGTCTCTAGTTAACAATATTGTACAGTTACGAACCTGTTACGAGGGCAGAATACATGTTAAGTGATTTTTCCACACTGAAAAAAAAAATTTAAAAAGTTAATATAAGCCCTATGACTTTCTCACGTGGAATAGACAGGTTGACAACCTTAATCACGAGGCAAATGATAACACAATATTTAATGAGCCCAAGTGGCTGAGGATCTAGTTTTTGCCTTATTCCAAATGTTTTCAGGGCTCTGTAAGAAGTTCAGTCTTTACCATCAGAACTCTTGCTTCTTGTTATTCAGAAAAATTACATGAATATAGGGAAAAAATAAGGCTGTTAATGTTAAAATATTATCTGAAAATTCTAACACATGTCTGATGGAAGATTTTAAGGCTACATTTTAAAATAGTAGCCTCAGTTTTTGGTGTGTACTTAAAATATATCAGCATGATTTGTTGTAAGAACAAGGGATTTGAGGAGTCATACAGATTTGTTTCAAATACCGGATCCATAATTTATTGAAACTTCAATCAGTAAGTTTATAAATATCAGCACCTATAAAATGAAATTACTACACCTATATCACTAGGTTGTTGCACAAACAAAATGAAATTTTGATAGAACCCATAGTAGAGTCAATACACAGGAACTGAGGACCCACTAGCAGCAAAGCTTTCTTCTAGGTACCAGGAAAACAAAAATGATTACAACACTGGCTCTTTACTGAACAGACCTTGAGATCAGCCCCAAGGAAAACCAGATAATGTCTCAATTACAACAGAGAATAATGTTACAATTAAGTAAGTGAGGGGAAACAAATTGGTTATTCTTCAATACTTACCCACCCATCTTTAGTAATAGAAAGTTCTGTGTTTTAGCTAGACATCTGGCCACCCAGCTAGAGAAACCATATTTCCCTTCCTTGATGATAGTAAGGAGTGGCCATGTAACAATGGTATCAAGTGGAAGTAATATGTATAACTTACGGCCAAGTTCTTACAATGAAACTTTACTATCTATTTTCCTCTTCCTTCAGGCTAGAACTTGGCCATAGTGGTGGTGGGTCACACTCACGAGTCTAAGAACAACACGTCAAGGTATAACGTTTCAGAGAGCAGGAACCCGGATCCTTGGATAACTATATAGCAGCACCACCTACTCTCTCCCGACCTCGACACACCAGATTACCAGCTCAGACCTTCACGTGCAAAAGAAATAAACCTCTCGTCTTGATTAAGCACATTCACTGAATTGTTAAAGCACCTTAACCAGTATCCTAACTAGTAGGGTAAGTTCAGGATACTGTAACTCCCAAGCCTAGGATCTTTGGAAGGGATGGGGGAAGTGAGCATCAGGCAAGGTTTGTTGTAGGAAGGAGTCCCTGACCTGCATTTTGAAAAATCATTGTGAGTTGGAAAAACCCCCTCCCCAGGTGATTCTGCCACTACCCTCTTAATAGTCTCTCCCCATGAGTCATTGATGTGATGTCTTATAATGAGATTTGCCTTTTCCATTGTTAGTAATCCCACTGGAAGATTGAATTAAATAGTAATTGCTTCATTCTTTAAACAAATTTATATGGAGCACTTACTGTATGCATGTAAATAAAGGAAATAAATATCCAATATAGGCCCAAGGTCCTTCTTACTGATTTTCTCTATTTATTTACTTTTTCTATAAACTATCATTCCCCTCTATGCAGAATATAAGCTTCATTAAAATATGATTATTGTCTCCTTTTTGTTTTTTTATGGGATTACTAGTACCCAATGAAGCTGGTCACATAGTAAGCATTCAATAAATTCTTTGTTGAAAGAACCAATGAATAAAGGGGAAATTGTACACTTAGACATTCAGCCTCCAACAATAAAAAGGACAGTTTTGCCTTTGAATTCCCAGTTAAGAAAGAAGATGATGAGGCTGTATAAAGAGCAGCTATAATAAAGTTAATGAATATATTCTGTGAGTTAAACTTTGACAGTCATTACTGCACAAAAATAAGTGAATTTTATTTCTTCAACATGCATTACATGCACTTGAACAGTGCAATTTTAACAACATCCCTAAAATACCTACATCACTTGAGCACCAGGTGTTGTATGAAGTGATGAATTGAATTCTTCTCCTGAAAACAAGATTGCACTGTATATTAAGTAACTAAAATTTAAATAAAAATTAAAAAAAAAAACTACGTCACTTCTTGAGAGTTTGAAATCACTGGGGTACTAACTACAGCGAGAAATTTACTAAAGAAAGAAAAGAGTGAAAGAATGAGAGAAAGAGAGCGAGAGAGAGAGAGGGAGAGGGAGAAAGAAAGAAAGAAAGAAAGAAAGAAAGAAAAAAAGAAAGAAGGAAAAAGAAAATGAGAAAGAAAGAAATTTACTCAGTGATGTACCAGTGATATAAAAGAGAAAGTCAATATGGATGTGGATAAATGACTTACATTGCCCTCTAGGATTTGATGCAAATCATGACTAACGCTGGCATCTCAGGCTCTACAGGATAAAGCTTCCCTATTGGAGAATAGCATGTACTACAACTTTAATGAAAATGTCTTTGGTTCATATCTGCCAGTATTAATGTTCGATTAGTCAAAGAGATATTCACAGATGTAAAATCTGCATCAGTAACCTGCCTTTCTAAAATTTGGAATTGGAGGTTGATACTGTGTAACAGTTTTTAAAGTGAATAAATCAAAATTGAACAGAAAGTCTCACATACAGGATTTTGGTATAAAAAATATGAAGTATATTATGAGGGTTTTTTTTTTCCTGAGTATGTTCATGTTGTATCTTTATTACATTTATTGCATAACTGATAAATGCAGAATGACAAATGAGTTGGCAGTATTAAAAAACCAACATGTTTCAGACAGCTTCCTCTTTATATCTATCTAAAACTGCAGGTAAATAACTGATGCGTAAGAAGTTACCCAGCACTCTATAGCACTCACTCTTTAGTTTCCCTGTGTAATTTGATGATTTCTTCAATGAATGTACTTTCCTGCTTTCATTGAAATGGATACAAACTGTTTAAAGAAATTTGCCATTAAGAAATGAAAGTGGCATCAAGTTTCTAAAGAAATGTGAATGCAGAAAAAATACAGAGAAAGACAGATACCACATGTTTTCACTCTTATGTGGATCCTGAGAAACTTACCAGAAGACCGTGGGGGAGAGGAAGGAAAAAAAAAAAAAGAAAGAAAGGTTAGAGAGGGAGGGAACCAAAACATAAGAGACTCTTAAAAACTGAGAACAAACTGAGGGTTGGTGGGGGGTGGGAGGGAGGAGAGGGTGGGTGATGGGTATTGAGGAGGGCACCTGTTGGGATGAGCACTGGGTGTTGTATGGAAACCAATTTGACAATAAATGTCATATTTAAAAAAAATAAATAAAGAACCAAGATTCATAAACTTTAAAAAAAATAAGTATTATTTTCAGAAGAATTTTTCCCTGAATAATTCTTAATTGGGCTTCTAACTTGATTCTGTCTGATCACTAGTTATTTGTGTTGTACATTAAATACAGTATAGAGACACCTGCCTGAGCAGTAATACATATAGCTTAAGTTGGCTAGTCTGCAAGTTGATGAATAAACCAAGCCAATTCATCCATCTGTGAAATATTTCAAGGTCGACCATCCATTGGCTACAAGATTTTGAGTTAAAAAGACAGTGGAGGACAGTGCTTATAGTTTGATAATGTTTGCTTACTGAGCGTGAAATGAAATTTAACTGTGGCGTGTCTGCATTTGTAAATTTATCGTAGTTGTTTACGCTTCTTGCAAAATGAAATGTCAGGCAGTCCTTCTGAGATCCCAA
Organism: Panthera uncia; assembly: GCF_023721935.1. Classification (NCBI taxonomy): domain Eukaryota; kingdom Metazoa; phylum Chordata; class Mammalia; order Carnivora; family Felidae; genus Panthera; species Panthera uncia. The sequence goes on along the minus strand of NC_064809.1, from coordinate 89,467,057 downwards.
ATATATCAGGCTTCAAAGGGCTTGAAGAGGTGAGATTATTCTTTCAGTTTTTAAAGATATTTTCTGATTTTTTCAACCGCATCAAATTAATATATTCAGTCAGTAACTATGTGTGGAATGAGCATAGGTGAGTCAAAAGTAAAAACAAAAATAACTTCCAAATTTGAAATGCTAAGTGTACCATCGGAATGTTACAGGGGTTTGAAAAACATGGAAAGTATCACACTTCATATTTTCCCTGAAGATGCATCCTAGCTAGAAAGATTTAGATTGGAAAGTCTCTTCCAGCTGTAAGAGGTTATTATTTTTGTGTAGCTAGATGCTTTCAAGTGATAGTAAAAAAGAGTGCTGATTATGAAGTTCTTTTAGATAACTGTGGGACTTCACAGGAATCATTTAAGCTCCTTATTGATGGTTCTGAACAGCCTGCTACCTAACGGTTCCGTTGCCTGGGAATTTATTCATACTTCTTCCTCTCCTCCCTCCCCTTTCCTCCCCCTATCCTGTTGTCCTTCCACACTACTAGAGGGCAAGAAGTCTATTTTGAAATGGCACACATTTATTTGTTTATGTTTCTTGATTGGTTGATTCATTTTACCAAAGCACTGCATTTCAGAAAGCTTAGTGGTTTGTTTGTTTGTTTGTTTTTTTGTTTGTTTTTAATTGACTCATTTGGCTACAGGAACCTTTGGTTGGTATTTAAAATAGTTTCTTATAGTCTCACTTCTTTTTCAAGTTGTGGTGACTAGTTTAATTTAAATTTCTCTTCTTTTCCTTCCTCTAAGTGCTTTGCCGTATTACTCATCTTACCTTCTTAACCTTTTTCTCTCAAAGCCATTTCTTAGACCCCAGTTCTTGCTTTCAGGCACTTTCAGGCACACTTGTCTGGTTTGCTGTCAAAGAACTTATGAGTTGTTGATTTAAAAAAAAAAAAACTCTATCTAATTTGGATTAAATTATGTTCTTGGCTCTCTGCTTCTATTATTGAACTTTAATTGGTTCACTCATTTGTTTATGCATTTATTCACTCATTTCTTCCCCACCTACATACTGAACACTCAATATGTATGAAGCAGTGGGTATATACCAGGAGGGGGTGGGGATTCTGAGCCAGGTAATTTCTACTTGATATTAACTTCAGTTACAACTTACGTGAAGACTTTAAAACCATTAGCTTGAAAAGGTTTTAGAATGTCTGTAGCTTTAAAGAATCATTTATTCACTCTATGAAATGTATTTAGCACCTGTGACATACTACATACTAGCTGCTTACTCCATGCCCACTTTTAGAACTGACCAATCATTTTTTTTTTTTTTTTTAGAATCTGACCAACCGTTAGAAGCTTTAGAACTGGTCCTATCTCTTATCCTTGCTGGCTGATTTTGACGCTTGGTATACTTTTTAGGAAGGAAACTTTAAAGACCCTTGTGTAATTTAAGTGGTATGTTTAAATAAACCACGAACAATATGTGCTTACATACACTAAATCTCATTCATTCATTCATTCATTCAGCAAGTGCTTATTATTTGCCTGTATTGCCAAGCACTGTTCTTGGCCCAGAGTTAGAGCAGTGCACATGAAGGCAAAGGTTCCAACTCTCATGGAAGTCATATTCTAGAAGAGAAGAAACAGGTAACATACAAATAAGCACATTATCCAACAGTAATTTCTTGCAGTGGTAAGTGACAGGGAGATATGATTCCAGGTGACTGTGAGTCTATATTATTAGGGGGGGGGGGCGTCTGGAAAGGCCTCAACAGAAGGAGGCAAAATTTAAATTGAGACCTAAATAATACAATAAGATCCATCCATGCAAAGATTTGGGGACAGTACATTTGGTGCAGAGTGAACAGGAAGGGCAAAGACTATGAGCTTCATAAGGACAAGAAGAAGGTCATTGTGGGGAGTCAAACGAGAAGAAGCAAAAGAGGTGAGCAGAGACCAGCTCAACTTGGGCTTTAAAGGTCCTGATAAGGATTGTGAAACATATAGACCTCATTTCAGAGTTAAAAGCAGAGAAATGATGTTACCCAATGTATGTTTCATATGATCATTCTGGTTGTTGTATGGGAAATAGAACGAGAGTAGAAACGGGGTGCTTAGTTAGAAGACTGGCTTTGGGGGTAACAGTGGAACATAGAAAAGTGGGTAGGTTAGGGGTTTATTTCAAAGGTATAGCCAATAAATTGGGTGTGGGTAATCTAAAGGAAAGGAATCAAGGTTTGTTTTGAGTAATGGTGAGGATAATGCTGTGTACTGAGCTGGGAACTCTGGGGGGAGGTTTGAGGACTGTGCTGGAGTATCTGACCTGGCTATCTTGGAGAGGCCTGTTATGTATTTTAACAGGAAGCTGGATGTGGGTATGTGAATCTGAAGCTCCTAGGGGCATTAGTATACGGGTGAGAATAGAAACAGATAGCATTCTTTCCTTTAAATACATAGTTCCAATTATACATTGGACTAAACTGCTTCTCTATGTTTTTTTTAAATATTTATCTATGTTTGAGAGAAAAAGAGCAGGGAAGGGGCAGAGAGAGAGAGAGAGAGAGAGAGAGAGAGAGACCCAAGCAGGCTCTGCACAATCAGCACAGAGCCCAACGTGGGGCTCTATCTCTTGACTGTGAGATCATGACCTCAGCTGAAACCGTCAGATGTTTAACCGACTGAACTACCCAGGTGCCCCACTACCTCTCTGTGTTTATTTAGCCTTCTATCATCAAAGTATCAATGAAATATTTACAAAGCATTATGTACTATTTACCTGTGTAATATATAGTATGCTCACTTGTCAGATAAGTACATGAAAAAATATAATATAGGCAGATATTAGATATTAGGCACATTTGTAAAACTAATGTGGATAGGTTGTTTTAATGTTTATTTTTCACAGAGAGAGAGAGAGCATGAGTGAGGGAGGGGCAGAGAGAGAGGGAGACACAGAATCCGATCGTCTTCTGATCGTCTCCTAAATTTAAAATTGTTCACTAGAAGTAGGTGCAAGAAGGAAGGAAACCATGAACAAAATGAAAAGCAGCCTACTGAATGGGAGAAGACATTTGCAAGTGATATAACCAATAAGGGGTTAGTATTCAAATATATGAAGAAGTTACATAACTTAACACACACACACACACACACACACACACACACACACACAACCCAATTAAAAATGGACAAAGAATCTGAATAGACATTTTTCCAAAGACGTACAGATGTCCCGCAGACACATGAAAAAAATGCTTAACGGCACTGGTCAGGGAAATACACATCAAGACTGCAATGAAATATCACCTTACACCTGTCAGAATGGCTAGAATCACAAAGGCGAGAAGTTGCAAACTGCTGGTGAGGATGTGGAGGTAAAGGAGCCCTTGTGCACTGTTGGTGGGAATGTTGCAACTACTGTGGGATACAGTATGGACATTTCTCATAAAATTAACAATAGAATTACCATGTGATCCAATAATTCCACTACTGGATATTTACCCAAAGAAAGCAAAAACAGTAATTGAAAAAGATTTATGCACCCCTGTGTTTACCGTAGCATTACCATTCCGAGATATGGAAGCAACCCATGTGTCCACAAGTAGGTAAATGAATAAAGAAGATGTGGTGAGGCGTGCACACACACACACACACACACACACACACACACACACACACACTATTCAGCCATAACAGAGGATGAGGTTTGTTTTTTAAATTTTATTTTAATTCCAGTGTAGTTAGCATATAGAGTTTTATATTCAATTCCAGTGTTTCACAGTTTCATAGTGATTCAACAATTCCATAGATGACTCAGACAAGATGAGATCTTGACATTTGCAACAACACGGATGGACCCAGAAGGTATTGTGGTGAGTAAAGAAGTCAGACAGAGAAAGACAAATACCAGATTATTTCATTTATATGTGAGTCTAAAAAAACCAAAATAAATAAAAAGCAGAAACAGACTCAAATACAGAGACCAAACTGATGGTTGCCAGAAGGCCGGTGAGGGGTTGGGGGGAAGAATGAAATAGGTGAAGGAGACGAAAAGGTACAAACCTCTAGTTATAAAACAAGACACAGGAATATAATGTGCAGCACGGAATATAAGTAATAGTACGTAACAACTTTGTATGGCAACAGATGGTCACTACACTTGCGGTGAGCATAGCGTAATTTATAAACTTGTGGAATCACTATGTTGTACACCAGAAACTAATGTAACATTGTGTGTTAAGTATACTTCAATGAAAAAAAAAAAAAAAGAAGTAGGTCCAAGGATCTAACTATATCTGGTGTGGTTGTATCCTCAGATTTATTCATTTGAGTACATATTATTAAACATATATTTAAATATGTGATGATGTTGGGGCACCTGGGTGGCTCAGTCATTTGAGGGTCTGCCTCTTGCTTTTGGCTCAGGTCATGATCTCGCGGTTTCACGGGTTTGAGTCCCCTCATCAGGCTCTGTGCTGCCAGCACAGGGGGATTCTCTCTCTCTTCCCCTCCGTCTGCCCCTCCCCCACTCACACTGTCTCTTTCTCAAAAAGTAAATAAACTTTAAAAATAAATATATATGATGATGTTATTATATGTTTAAATGATGTATGCTTGCATCACATGATATGTGAATTTCATTTAGACTAGTAAAGGGGGATATTATCAATCATTTGCTACAACACAGTGGCGTTGGGTCTGATAGGGTCTGATTAAGAATATGAGCGGCCATTCCCGGGTGCCAGAGTGTTTTCCCTATGGTCACAGGGAGACTGCCATAGTTGTTGGCATTGTCTGCAAACACCACGGTATCTAAAAAGGCCAGACTGATTTAATGTCCCAAAGATTTCCTTGAGACCAGACCAGATTTTCCATTGTGCAACTCAGAAAATACTGTAACCAGTACTCAGTCTAAATAAACACAGAAATGTCTAACTAAACACAGAAATGTACTGCTTCATCAGTGATCTAGGGAAGGTAGTAAATGGAAGATTTAATCTCAATCATTGGCCTATTCCTCCTTTCCTAAAAGGGGATGGAGAATCTAATTCAGAAGAGTATGGAAGCCGTGCAGTTGCTGTCCAGGCAATTGCCTGTTTCCCGGGGGAAAAAAAAAAAAGAATTAGCTTTTTTCCCCCCATGACATATATTTGCTATTGTTGGTTGAAGTACATTTTGTTGAATAATTCAACCTGCTTTATCTTCTCTTGTGAACAGTTTTTCTAAGAATTTTAATTTTATGGTTTAGTGGACATTTAGCTCAACTAAAAGCAATTGGTGATAATAGTCTACTTTCTTTACGTGAAAATATTGGGGAGCTGCAATGTAAAGAAATTAGCATTTTGGAGTTGGCTAGTGAGGATTGTACCTCAAACAAGCTTCATAAGCAGAAATGCCTATAGGGGTCAGGTGGTAACTGAATGAGAGAATTGGGCCCAGGGGAGGAGACTGTGGCCAGGTGGAAAGCACGCATTTATTAATGGATGACAGCAACCATTCAGCTCTAATCAATAGTCGCCATGTTGGAACTGGGCCTAGAGTTGCCAGATCATTTGAGTTTTCAGGAAGAAAAAGTAAAATGGCTGATTTATTTGCGCAATTCCTGACTTTTAGATATTGGCCACGTTGAAAAAAAAAAAAAACCAAAAAATAAACAAAAACATACACCTATGTGAGCCAAACAAAACCATTTGTGGGAGATATTTATTCTGTGCACTACCATTTTCAATTTTTAAACTATCCCATCTGTTTAAACTATGGAGTGCAGCAGTTGGTGAATAGCACCTCTTACCAGTGTTTGTGCTATGGAGTGAGTGGGTGTAATTCTCCACGGAAACAGTCGTACACCTAACTGAATGGACTTGAACTTCACCCCACTAATTTGTCACTTGTGGTAGGGTGTGAACTTACTGTTTCATAACAAGTCCTTAATAGATTTCAGGTTGGTCCTCCGTTGCTAACCATGGAGAAGTTAGAAGACTAGAAAAATTCAGAGGTTGGACCCAGGAAGCTTGAGGAAAGTATCCTGTGCACCTGCACCATCCCTCCCATGGTCCATTGCTAAATTCTTTCATTCTTTGTGATCCAAGTACACCTCCTTTAAATAGCAGATCCCCTATTCCTGCTTCCTCAGCATCTATGATTATTTTAATAGGGCTGTTACTTCCTCTGCCATACCCCTCCAAGTGTATGGCTAAACTATAAACTTTCCCTACAACCACCAAACCTCAGCTTTGATACACATTTTATTACTATAATCAGATGCCAAAATGCTAACCTCCCAAATAAATTCCTCTGAAACTATGAAAATAATAGAAAGGTACATAAGCCTAAGTTCTCTTTGGTATGTAGGTAATTTTACTTTGCATTGGTTCTTGGTCAAAAATGATTGCTTACCACTGCTTGAGAAAATCTGTCTCTTTAAATCATTTTATTTATTTATTTATTTATTTATTTATTTATTTAGAGAGAAAGAGTGTGAGCAGGGGAGGGGCAGAGAGGGGGAGAGAGAGAATCCCAAGCAGGCTCCACACTGTCTGCACAGAGCCTAACGTGGGGCTTGATCCCAGAAACTATGAGATCGTGACCTGAGCTGAAATCAAGAGTCGGACGCTTAACTGACTGAGGCACCCAGAAGCCCCAAAAGTCTGTCTTCGTAAATACTAAAATTAAAAATCAGTAAACTGTACTGGAGTGTTTCAAGTTAGTCTATGCAAAAAGGATCTTCTATTAAAATATCATCTGCCCTATAACATCAGTCCCTTTAGATTCAACTAGGAGCTTATAACTACAAAACTTAAATAATGTGGACTCCACCAACTTAGGAGTTATAATAGTTCAGGAATAGTTGGGTAAAATTTGTTGCCTGAATAATCTCTGAGGGACAAGTGTACTCAACGAAGTAGTCCCATATAAATCAGGACATCTGTTTGGCCCAATTAAAAATGAAAATCAACAACTATGTGGTGCCTGGGTGGTTCAGTCGGTTTAACATCTGCCTTTCGCTCAGGTCTTGATCTCAAGGTTTCTTGAATCTGAGCCCCACCTCTGGCTCTCTGCTTCAGATCCTCTGTCCCCCTCTCTCAGTGCCCCCCCCAACTCATGCTCTCCCTCTGTCTCTCAAATATAAATTAATAAAAACTTAAAAACATTTGAAAGCCAACAGCTATTTTCAATAGCAAACTGACACAGAAAACAATGAATCACTGAATGCAAATAATTCTTAGACAAGATAATCTCTGAATTCGTATGAAAAAAATACATAGCACTAAGTAGTACTTGGCAGTGTGACTTTTGTGACCTTGGCCAAACCACTAAAACATATTTGAACCTTCTCTCCTCACTCATGGGGGTATTACCTCATTATAAATGTTGTTAGGAGGATTAAATGAACAGATTGTGTGTAATTATTATCATTGGTTTAGTGACCTCTTCAAGGTCTGGACTCTAGATATTCAAATTTCTAGTTCATTGTTGGTTTTTTTTTTTTTAACTGTTCTAGTTTATTTTGGTTGAGGGATTCAGAATAATAAAGAAAGGAATTGGAACCTAAGGACAAGTGATTTTTTTGTTTAAAGATCTTCATAAAACATTTTATGGTATCTTTTTGTCAGCATCATTAAGTTTGTGTTTCTCTTCACAAACTCATTCATAAAAGCATAAAAAGTGGGAAGACTCTAGGAACAGGGAAAATTCATGTAACCATTGAATCTCACTTTACACATTTTAGAGCTGAAATGCTATTGGTTGATGAATGTTTACCTCTGTGAGTAAATGTCTCCCACTCCATCCTTAGCAATTAATATCTGCAAATAGAGAACTATTTAAATCTAGAGGAGGGACACATTCCCTTGAATCTAACAACAGATAATGCAGAGTGCAATCACCTTCCTCTAGGATGGTCCTACAAACTGGTATTACATAGATATTGAATTATATACAGCAAAAAAGCTTTTAAAAATTACATTTCTGGGAATATGGAGCTGCAGAATATGCTTAGTTTCATAGGTGATATGCTGACATGTTTATTAATTATATTGTAAACAAATTGAATTTTTCCTGGTGTTAAACATTCACATTCATTTAGAGACCCGAAGAAAAAAGCTAGAGAGAAAAAGATCATCCATGATTAATGCTGACCTGTCTAGACTTTAGAGTACCTCTTTAGTCTCGTCTGAAGTGTTTTTGATTGTCGTACTCAAAAAAAGGAAAAAGGTTGTGATTTTAGAGACAAAGAATGAACAGGGTGTGGGCATTTTTTAAAACTTCCCCACCTCTCTCCGCCTTCACCAAGAAAAACTAAATTTTATTTGCTATTTAGTCCCTTTCTTTTCATGTGTGTTTTTTTTAAAAGTGTAACAACTCAAATTTATATTTGAGTTCAGTGGGATTGTTTGTGTTTCTTTTCCCAAAAAAACCACGCAGTTTCTTTTATTTGCCAATTATGGTATGCTGTTACTAAGCCTATGAGAAGTCTCTCTGTGAAGTGCATTTTAATATTTAGATCAAACAGTGATTGGAATACATTAATGCCCAGTGGGTAAATGTGTCATTTGAAAGCAGCTGCTGAGCCTTCTCCCTGCTGCTCCAATTAACACATACAGCACACTTTTGTCAGCAAGAGGCAGTGCATATGGATGAAACCACTTTAGTGCTCATTAATATGATATGCACGAGAGCACAAAGGGTTAATCAATCTGCTCATTGCAAAACAATAGCTTTCTGGGAAGTTTCCCAAGCATGTGCTTTTGTGATCAAGGGTGCTAGGATTAGGGGGTGGGATTAGCAGGTAAGAAATAGCCGGTTCAGTCTCCAGCTTTGGTTCAGTCCATTGACTAACGTGTTTCCCCGCCCCTCTCATCTCCTACACCGCCCCCCGCCCCTGATGATGGAGATGTTGGAGAGTGAAATTGTAGTGCCGGGACTCCTCGGGCTTCAGCTGAATCTCTTGTTGAACTTTGTTGCTTTGTTTTGAAGCTGTTTGAAGTCCAGAGCTTTGCAGTTTATTTTTTTTTCCTCTTAGTCTTTCGTTATTTTACTTTCTCTCTCTTTTCCTTCATTGTTTTTTTTTTTTTTTTTTTTTTTTTTTTTTTTTTTTTTTTTTTTTTTGTAATTGCACATTTGATAGTTTATTGAGCAAAGTAAGAAATCTTGTCAAGGTAAACCCATATCGCTGCTATTTTTTTTCACCTCCCATGGCTAAAGTCTCGGCGTTGATGGTAGCACAGAAGCCGATGGAAGGGTAGCGCGTCCCCAATCCCCAGGTTTGGTGTTGGGCGTTCATGCGCCACCAGGTCCCGGAGCAGCTGGGCTGTTGCTCCTCTCTGGTGCTGGCTGAACCAGGCTGCACGGTGAGTGAGAGATGGACCGCTTCCTGGGTTTTGTCAAGCAGATAAGAAGATCTAGGAGAAGAAAGGGGAAAAAGTACCGACCAGAAGAGGATTACCACGAGGGCTATGAGGATGTCTATTATTACGCCTCAGAGCATTTTCGAAGTAAGCACTTCCCTCCACCCTCCGGTTCCTTCTAGCACGCTGGGCTAACAATAAACCTTGTATGGAGCTTTAATGTTACATGCAAAAGGTTTCCCAGATGGTGTTCTCTGTGAGCAGTCTGTAAGTACTGAAGTGCTACATTTTGCTTGATTTGTTGCAAGAACAGCTATCAGATAGCATCTAGACAGTATAACCCGTCCAGTACTATGCCTGGTTAATATTTTAGGTGCAATTAGTTGGTTATGTTATTGTTGTAACGAACCATTCAGAAAAGTATCTTGCAAGCCAATGTGGTAGTTAGAATATGTTCTGTTGTAGTTGTTTTTAAATAACAGGTTTTTTTTTTTCTTTCCAAATAGAGAAGGCTAGCTTATTAGGAACAAATAATTGTTCATGTTCAAGCTGATGTTGATTAATGTTCCTGATACAGACTTCTAGATAGTTAACTGTGATTAACCTGAGGTATTGCTTGTAGAAGGAAGTCCAAATTATTTTCTCTGATGCATGTTCATCATTTTATTATTAAATTAAGGGAACACTTATTTGCTGTCAACTAGAAGCAGTGATACCTTTAGAATCCATATTAAGACATTTGTAAATTAGCTTGTAAATAGCAGAGCAGAGACCTAGAGTCTTTCTTGTACTTATCAGTGCTTTAAGTTCCTGGTGAGGTTTAGACTCATCCCCATAGATTTATAATGCCCAGAAATGCCTAAAGGTACAGAGAGAAAGCAGCTACATGCAGAAATCACTGGGTTTATGAAGTGCCCTAAATGTGGGAGACTGACAGTTACATATACTCTATACTGACAACACTAAAAGTTATTTTTTTATCTTCTTGAATAAGGATCTTTCTAAACTCGTATTTCAGTTGTAATTCAGTTCTAATTCTTTCTGGCCTTTTGATGTCTAATCATGAATATATCCTACTTACAACCTCTGAGCGGTGACTAATAAATAATTTAGATTCTATTTCTGTGATATTGAAATGCATGAGAATTAGCGTTAATGCCAGAAATTCTGTTGTCATTGATGAAAGTTGAAGGTTGAAGAATCGTGTGGTGGTAATAACATAATAATGAAAAATTTTAACTCTTTGACACTTGCTCAAATAAAATGGCTATGTTGCTTTTACAATCTCTGAGTTGTAGAGATGTTTCTCTTTTATAATGCTTTTACATTAATAATTTGTTCTAATGTGGTGACAGTATATGTTTACTAACCTAGTTTCCACAATATACTTAAAAAATTAACCGAGATTTGCGTGGCATCAAAAAATACTATCTGCTTGCATGCACAATTCTGAAAACCTGGAGGTTGAAAAAAAAAGAGAAGCTTAGGAACTTTCATTACATTGGTGTCCATTGTACAGATTTCTCACAAGCAATATGTGTTGAGTCAAATTCACACCTTCTCGGGTTTGTGCTCTATGTGCTTGTACAAATAGAATCAAATTCTCTCTCTCTGAAATATGCCTGCATCCTAGTAGGTTTAGTAAGAATTTAGAAAACAAAATAAATACTTTAAAAGTTTACAAAATATGACTGTGCAGAGAAATATTTATGAAAGTGTCTAAGAAATATCCTCGAATTAGAGTTAGGACAATGATATATAGCTATGGCATTAGTCTTTATACATCAAGTGCAGTAACTTAGAAGCCTGTCTTCACTTATCTGATTTGTGAAGGTCATGCTGAGGATACGATACTAAACATCAAAAGTCACTTGCTTTAGGTATATAACCGGCATGTTTTCCCCTCGCTTTATCCGAAAACACCAATTTACTTTGTGGAGTTAGATGCATGTTGAGTCCCCCAACTTCCAACTGCTGCATAATAAACAGAATGTGTCTCAGTGGAGTCAGACACTTGGGATTTGACATTTCGTCAAATGTCAAAGTGCCAGGGCTTTTAAAGAAGACATGTCATATAATATAATGACCTCTCAGTGCACCTTTTGGCTTCGGTTTCAGGGCCTATTTGAATTGGGTAGGGAAGACATCCACTTACATTTTACGGCTATAGAAATGTATTGAAGGGTGAGACAGATCCGTAAAAGTAATCCTCTCAAATGGGTAATATGGTTGGATTCAATTACATCTACAGTGTATCTATTTTAATTAGCCTTTGGCATAATTTGAAAGTGTGTGCCCTGTGTTTCCCTAGATAGCTTAGAGAAACTGTTTACATTAAGGCTCAAAACTTGGTGGACTTTAGGGAGGATATTCACATCTTAGTTAATGGTGCTGTTGATAAACCAGAAGTGTCATTCTTATTTTTTTCTCCCTGTAGTTTTTTTTTTTTCCTCGAAATACACTTAACTCTCTGTCTTGTCAGTTTGTTTAGTGGTTCAGATTACCACAAGGATTCTATGCATATGATAGTGAAAGATGGAGCTAGAAAAACCTTCCCAGAAAACTCTCCAGTAAGTCTGCTTTTCCCTTAATACATTCTCAAGTGCTTGCTGATATTCAACTTTATCCTGAACAATGTCTCTTCTGCTGTGGGCTCGGATTAGGATGTCTCCATCCTTTTCCTTCATCTTAACTATAACACAGTTTATAATCTCATGAAATGTCAAAGCCTGAATCAAAATGTCACAGGGTCTGATGCTGCGGAAGAGAAGTTGTTCTAAAAATGGATAATTTTTCTGTAACTCTATCAAAACTGAGTTTTAGCAATGATGACAGTAATGATAGACTGATTTTATGCCTTCCCTGATTTTATATGGACTTGATGTATGTCACGGTGCTTGGGATGACCGTATTTGATTTTTTTAATTCTGCTTTCATTGCTCGTCTGTCTTTTCAGAATTCTAGACTTGGAGTTTAAATAAACTAGACAGATGCTTTGGGCAAATCACCAAACTTTCCTGGGTTGTTTCCTAAAATATAACAAGAGATATCTTTATTTCTTAGGATGTTTCAAGTTCTATAACTATATGATCTTAAGCTTTATCTCTGAAATAATTTACATAAAGGTATTGGCTGAAGGATTTTAACTGCAATTTAAACCAAAAAAAATTCACCTGAATATCCTGAGGGAATTTTTTTCCTGGAAGGAATTGTCAGTATGGAGATTCCTATTCCTTTAAGATAGTAATCTATCATTGAGCCTGAGGCAGTTTTGGAGAGTGTTTATACCTATGAAATTCTGAACATATTGGTAAATCCTAGACTTCATTTTTTACTTTATCTTATCTGCCAAGAAGCACCATTTGCTCTGAAAATCTCACATAGATGACTCATTTGGTATTTTTTCCTCAAGGGAAACTTGCATTGATTACAAAACAGATTCATAAACCTGAATGTAACAAATAGTTAGAAAAGATCCTGAAATTCAATTTTATTGTGTTTTGTGCTTGTATTTGTTTTTCACTAAATACTGTGTTATGGCAATTCCCCTTTAAAGGCTTTGGCATTTATTTTGATTAATCTGTCAGGCAATAAATAAACCCTCTGGCCCTATCAAATGTATATTTTTATTTAACCACACCAGATAATATTCAAGTGGTAAAACATAATGTACATTTTATAAGCATTCTCTTAACACTGTTCATCTTCATGATAGAAATCCTGACCTGCCGTGGGCCATGCAGGACAGGGTTATTGAATTGCTTGAAAAGGAGAAATTTGTTTTGCTCTTACGCATATGAAAGTTATGAGTCACTTTCCCTTATGACCCTACCACCTTTTGCACATGGGTAATGGCATTGAATTAGGCAAGGAGTTCCTCCATGGTAACCACTCTTCTCTGTTTTCATTCACTCTCCTAGGCGGGAGAAAAGCTATGCAGGGAAGCTGTTCAGGGAAGACATATTGATTCACTCAAGTTTCCTACTGAGGTCAGTTCAGAGAAACTAGAGAAAGGGGGGGAACAAGAATATGGTTTAGATCTTTTGAGAAAAGGTCATCTGTATTTACAAACTTATTTATTTTATTTTATTTTATTTTATTTCATTTCATTTCATTTTATTTTATTTTATTTTATATTTTTTGCCCTATTCTAGTAGATATTTAGCAAAAATCATGACGTGGTTATGTAAAAATATTGTTAGCTAAGTGACTTTATTAAACAATATGTGCATCTAAAATCCCTAGCTAGGCAATTCAGGCTTTCAAGTGCCTAGATGTTCAAACTGTATTTTTAGAGGGGTGCTCACTTTTTTAACTTCTTTAAAAAATGCCCTTCATGGTTCTTCTTGGAGAAAAAAATGTTGGTAGTGGGTGTTTGTAGTAGGAGAATTTTTAGGAATTGGTGTAGGTAATTAGTACAGGTAATTTTTTCTCACTAGTTCCTTTGTTTAGATTTTTTTTAAATAAGTGTGCCAGAGGATAGAGTGAGAATTTTTACAGGTACTTCAGAAAGATAGCTGATCCCTGCTGGCATTCCTGTGGAAGCTGAACACATAATCAAAGGGGAAGTTGCCTTGCTCAGCCAAGGGAGGAGAGAAGAGCTGGGGAAGGGAAAGGGGAAGGAGAGAATGCAGCATATTTCATAGGTTATCCTTACCTTTCCAAAGTTTACAAACATAAAAACCATTCATTTCTATGTTTAAAACAGTCATCAGCAAGCTGACAGGTCTTGGATGTGAGATACTGATGATTCAAACCTTAGCTGTACTTAGTTTGACTCAAGAAATCCCCAATGAATTGGAAGAAACATCAATTATATAGAAACAGGGCAAACTTGCTTGTTTTATGACTCTACTGCTTATTTTTCTTTCCTAAGAATTGCTTTCCATCTCCAGTAGAGTTGTTTTGTTGAAAATTGATTGGCTACCATGCTCCATTTGTCTGGAGTATTCTGTGTCATCAGCTTTATTATCTCAAGCTGTATTTTTTTCCCACACGGAATAATTTGAAGGAATAAAAGTTGAAAGGGACTTTAGAATGCACTTTGTCCACCTTGAGTATTTTTTTAGATGAATAACTAGGATACAAACATGTTACATGATTTATGCCAGCCCCGCTGATCCTTCAGAAGTGGGACTAGAAGGCCTACCTGTTGGTAAGGTCTGGTCCTCCTTCGGTTATTCCACACCCATCTTTTAGTTCCCGGATGACTCTTCCCCTGATACTTGAGGGCTGGAATTCATCTGCATATGAATTAGAACTGTTAATTTCCTTTGTAGGTAGATTTGTTCTTTGGAGCAATGGGTCACCTTATCTTAAACTAAACTCCTGAACAAAAACTAACTGCCAATAAAGTACTGCCAGTCAAATTAACATGGTGGCTTTTTTATAAATGATGTTGATGACAGTGATTGTCAGTGATTCAAAAACCAAAGTACAGTATATTCTGTATCACCTCCCATTTTCTCTGTGGTTTGCAAATACAGCCACTTTTACCAGTAATTATCCCTTTGGGGGATTTAAAATGGCATAACTCTATCAGAAAATATTAGAGGAATCTTGAAATTCTGTTAGGAAAGCCTACCATTCAATATAGCAAGTCCTTTCGCACCATCCCTACTGTGTGGATATCCAGCTTTTGTTTAAATCATTCTGGTGTGAACACATTCACTTCCAAAGAAGGCAAGTCACTGAATAAGCCTACGTCTCTTTTACACAAGTTCTGAATTATACGTTGAGTTGTTTGCGTATCCCAACGAATACAATATATGGTCAAAATTGTATCTTGACCCAAATAAGTATAGATTCTACTAGATTTAATGTGCAGTAAGATTTCACGCATCTTCTCTATTCATATTAGTCTTTTATCGATGTAACATATGGTATGTGGAGGTGAGTAATTTCTTCAGTGCTATTTTTGTTTTAACTATACAAACCCAGAAGAGCTCTGTATTGGGCCCACTTCCATGTAAGTTTTCTCTTTTTCTTCTTTCTCTTTCTTTCTTTCTTTCTTTCTTTCTTTCTTTCTTTCTTTGTGTGTATTACTATAATGTCACTAAACCTGCCATTCATTTAATGAAAACACAGTCTAGTGTTTTCTGTTTGCATGATGTAGTAGACATTATTTGTATGCCCTGAAACTCTTCTTTTTTCCCTGGGAAGAGCAATCCTCATATTTAATATACTCCTGTTCCACTCCAATTCGGTCATTATTGATTGATTAAAACTGACATATTATACCATTTCCTTGGCTGTGGTGATTGGGGTGACAATGGACATAGAAACCAAGCCGGCTCGATCAGTGCTTCTCTGGGAGTTTGCAAATCCAAGACGGTGCCCTCTACCACGTAAAAAAGAGTCGGGAATAGGAGAGAATCAAGTCAAGATGGCAAAGAAATGGGGATGAAAGACCAAGAGACCCTCCGAGTTCTGAGGTTACCACTCCCAGTCCTCGAGGTCTGTAGCGCTGCCCGAATCAAAGGTCACATAGCTAGAAGGGATCAGAACGAAGATCGAAACTCAGATCTTCTAGTTTCTAGTTTGATAGTCTGGGTAATTTTTTTAAATTTGGAAAATACGTTTACTTGGGTGTTTTTATTTGACAGAAATGAGTGCCAGAGACAGAAACTAGATTTCTTTTTTTTAAATTAAAGTTGCTACCCTCCAAAAAAATGTAATTTTCTAAATGGGGCTAAGGAGTTATGTGACTTCAGGTGAATCATTTCGATCCCTATGCTTCTGCGGTTTCTTATTTTTAAAATGAGAGATTACACGCCAGTGCTGAGTGCTGAAGATCCCAACAGAGGAATCAATGACAGGTCTAGTCAGTAGAGCTGTAGCTCTCGTGCAGTGCACAGCCAAAGCTGGGGGGGCGGGGGTGGGGGTGGGGAGAAAGAGCCTGCAGGCAAATTTGAGCAGATTTCTTAGCAACATAACCACTGTGTATTTAACACTTTCCACCCTCACTTTCAGTTCAGAATTTAATCTTGTTTGGGGGATTCACATAACCTCCCCATCCACACCTCACCAGAGTTTTTCCACCAGTATCCACAGCTGCATAAAAGGGGATTTGGATACATACAAGACGATTCTTTCTTATGAGCACGTGCCTGAAACTAGGCGCTTTAGAGTAGGAAGTAGAGGACAGTGAGACCCCCAGAAGGTTAACAGGTATGTGCGTTCATGTGTGGATACACGTGTGCGTGCACACACATGCGCATAGCACTTACACAGTTCTGTGTGAGATCAAGAAGAACACCCTTTCTTTACTCTGAGGTGATACCTGTTTCTACAGAGACAGCTGTATCCTGCTGGTTAAGGATGGGGGACCTGGATGAGACTACCTCAGTTGGAATCCTCTCAGTTGGAATCCTGGCTCTCTCTCTTAATAGATATGTGACCTTGACGAGTAAATCGGTCTGTGCCTGAGTTTCCTCATCTGTGAAATTGAGTCAATAACTACCCACCTCTTAGGGTTATTGTGAATTAAATGACATAATACAGCACTTAGTGCTTGACACCTAGTGAGCACTTAGGACATGTTAGTGGAAGAAAGCCTTATTCATAAATATATTAAGCAAAGCGTGTTGGATAGTTATGAATGGCAGACTAAGAAGCTTAAATTCATTGTGTAGGCGCTGGGGCACTCTTGTAGGCTTTTTAGTGGAGGTGTAACCACGGAAGGGCTGCACTTTTGGAAGATTAGGTGGCATTAGTGTATAAAAGGGATCAGAGAGAGAGACATAAATACAAGGGCAGATATAGCAGTTGTGGGAAAACATTGGGAGGAGCAGAAGGAATATATTCCACGTCCTGAGTTTGAGTTGCCAAGAAGATGTCTGAGGAGAATTCTTAGGAGGTAGCCTAAAATGAGGAAGTTGGGGTTATGCAGAGGGGGTAGGGCTTAAGAAACATGCAAGACATGTGTGTAGGTCTGATGGCTGAATCATGGGACTAGGTGAACTTGGTAAGAAAAGAGAGGTCTCTTGACTCAGCTTAATGCTGATTGTTCTTGGGGCCAAACCAGGAAAACTGATTAAACATATGATTCTGATGGTGTAAGAGAGTTTCAACAGATAGAGGATACCTTAAGAGAATTTGCAATGAGTACTGAATGGATCAGACATTTGATAAATTTCTCATAATGATAATATAGAAGGCTAAATGAAAGTTGATCATGCAAAGGGAAATGAAGCTCAGAATAAGTGTTAGGATTCAAAAGGTGGATTTTTATTAGTGTATGTTCAGATTATGCTATTTCTAAATGAGTTTAGAAAGATAGGAGACTTGGGGCACCTGGGTGGCTCAGTTGGTCAAATGTCCAACTTTTGATTTCAGCTCAGGTCATGATCCTTGGGTCGTGGGATCAAGTCCCATGTCAGGCTTGGGCTGAACGTGGAGCCTGCTTGATATTTCTCTCTCTCTTTCTCTCTGTCTGTCTTTCCCTGCCTCTGCTCCTCCTGTGCCCCACTGGTCTCGCTCTCTCTGAAAAAAAAAAAAGATAGACTAGTTTATGGTACAACATAGAAGAACCTCAAAAATGTGCTAAATGAGGGCACCTGGGTGGCGCAGTCGGTTAAGCGTCCGACTTCAGCCAGGTCACGATCTTGCGGTCCGTGAGTTCGAGCCCCGCGTCAGGCTCTGGGCTGATGGCTCGGAGCCTGGAGCCTGTTTCCGATTCTGTGTCTCCCTCTCTCTCTGACCCTCCCCGTTCATGCTCTGTCTCTCTCTGTCCCAAAAATAAATAAAAAACGTTGAAAAAAAAATTAAAAAAAAATGTGCTAAATGAAAAAAGCTAGACTCTGTAGACCATATATTGATGCAAATGGGCACAAGGTTTCTTTATGGGATGATGAAAACTTTCTGAAGATTAATTAGACTGTGGTGATGGTTGTGTAAGTATAATCTTTTAAAAAATCATTAATATGGGACACCTGGGTAGTTCAGTCGGTTGAGCGGTAGACTTCGGCTCAGGTCATGATCTCGCAGTTTGTGAGTTCGAGCCCTGTGTTAGGCTCTGTGCTGACAGCTCAGAGCCTGGAGCCTGTTTCAGATTCTGTGTCTCCCTCTCTCTCTCTCTCTTCCCTTCCTCTGCTTGAGCTCTGTCTCTCTCTCTCTCTCTCTCCCTTTCTCTCTCTCTCTCAAAAATAAATAAACATTAAATTTTTTTTAAAAAATCATTAATATTTTTAATATAGAGGGATATGAATACATGTAAAATTTTGTTGTTGTTTAACAGCTCCCAAACTGGCAATCAGAGGTTTTTTTCTTCATTATGGGACATTAGCTCAGTCATGAAGTATTTAAGTACCTATTCAGGAAAAAAAGAGTTAAATAAAAAGTACAATACAGAGTGATTCACCATAATGCCACAGAGAAATACTCCCGTTGGTGTTTTAGAATATATACTAGAACTGATTATATGCCTTTTAAATTTGAAGTGTTAGCGTTCTACTCCAGTATCTCAACTGTTATTACATAAGCTTAGAGTCAAAAGACATTTCTGAAACATTGAACCATAGAACTGAGTTTCTTGGATATGTGGGTTTAAATTAGATATTAGCAGTTAGGTCTACAAATGTGTAGAAATTGATGTGAATTTCAGTTAACATTCTAAACTTTTGAAGATCTCTCTTCTGGAAACTGTTGGAATAAAATATAAGATATAATATAATGCTCAAATTTTCTTTATTTTTCTACCTTGTCAATAATAGGAAGATTCAGAGGCACCTGGGTGGCTCAGCTGGTTAAGTGTCTGACTTCAGCTCAGGTCATGATCTCACAGTTCGTGGGTTTGATCCCCGCATCGGGCTGTGTGCTGAACACTTGCTCAGAACCTGGAGCC
Source organism: Panthera uncia (assembly GCF_023721935.1). Taxonomy (NCBI): domain Eukaryota; kingdom Metazoa; phylum Chordata; class Mammalia; order Carnivora; family Felidae; genus Panthera; species Panthera uncia. Next base: position 89,447,879 of record NC_064809.1, on the reverse strand, counting down.
TACTTCGGATTCTGTGTCTCCTTCTCTTTCTGCCTTTCCCCTGCTTGCACTCTGTCTCACTCTGTCTCTCAAAAATAAATAAATACAATAAATTTTTTTTAATAATAGGAAGATTCAGTTTATCCTAAGCATTTCACAGTTTTTATTCATTCAGCAAATACTTGAGGATACCCACCACATATCATTCTAGGTGCTGGAGATACAGTGTTACAGAAGATACAGAAGGTCTTTGCCCTGTTGTAACCAGCAATCTAACAGGGAAATAGAAAATAAGAAACAATGATAAGGGCCATGAAGAAAATCAGATCAAATGTACAGGACAGAGTAGGGAGATAATGAGAGCAGTGAGTTTTCATGAAAGTGATCCCTCTTGAGAATTAGATGTTTGAGCTGCCCCTGATCGAAGAGATGGAGCCACTGTGTGGTGATATGGGAAGGAGGCTGGGGCATGAAACTCTCTGGAGCTAAAAATATCCTTATTCTTTTTAATATAATACTTGTATTGACATCTTCTGAATGGGCTGTTTCCTGAAAGTTCACTTGCAAAATCTGCTATTTGGGATTCCAGATGCATTTCTTTTTGGGAAAATGTGGGTTTCAAGCCAGACCTGAACATCAAGGCCTGTGTGATATTTCACTAATAGGTAAAATATGACTGTGGCCAAAGGGGGCATGGTTATTGGAGAAAACCTTTATTTTGCTGAAAAAGATAGAGAGGTAGTTGCTGTTCATATATAGGTCTCTTCTCTGTCCAATATTGCCAAGGGTTGCCTGAAGTAGCAGTGGTGTTTTGGAGGAAAGAGAAAATGGTTTATTTTTCCTTTAGGTTAGTACAAGTATGTGATGGTCTTCTTTACATTTGGTTTCTAAATATCCCTTGAGCGAGCTCTTAAGCTAAAAATGTGCTTGCGTTGTAATCAGAAGATACTTAAATGTATGATTGATTTGTAGCTTAAAAATTTTTTTTAATGTTTGTTTTATTTTTGAAAGAGAGAGAGAGAGAGAGATGAGCTGGTGGGGGGGGGGGAGGAGGGGAGGGAGCAGAGAAAGAGAGAGACACAGAATCTGAAGCAGGCTCCAGGCTCCGAGCTGTCAGCACAGAGCCCCATGTGGGGCTCAAACCCATGAACGGTGAGATCATGACCTAAGCCAAAGTCAGAAGCTTAACTGACTGAGCCACCCAGGTGCCCCTGTTTCATAGCTTTTCGTTCATTTTCTGAAAGACAAAATTATACTTTGAAAATCACTACATTATAGAAACTCTCAATGGCTTGTGCATTTGGGGGGAAAGATGACATATCAAAGACATTCTTCTCCAGAGAGTGAACAAAGTTGTACAGGATCTTTCAGGTTACAGCCCACAGCATTGCCGTTCTCTGTGCTTTATAGAGAATTGGACCCCTTAGGTTTCTGTTGTTTATTATTTTACTAGCAATAGATGACCAGGGACACTTTACATTGCTTGTTGGAATATTCAACTATGTTCTAGATCAGTTACTGTATGTTAAATATGATTCACAGTATTATTTTTTCATATTTAGACATAAATTCAGTGTGAGATTAAAAATCTTTCTGCTTTCTGATAAATGTCTGAACTGCTTTTCAGGAGATGCAGCTAACTAGTAAACTTTTAAAATGTGTGCCTAATTTCAGGACAGTGGCTTGCGTTTTGTAAAAACAGGTGCTTCTGATTACTGCTGAGTTGGTCTTAGTTTTCATGTTGCTCTTTGGCTGGTGGTGTTATGTGATTCATGATTTTGCAGGTGTGGAAAATAACATTTGACTTGTGAAGCCTCATTTTTGAGACAAAACTAGGCACATGTCAAATGTAACCTGTTATAGAATGTGAAGCCAAGAGTGGCCATCTTGTGGATTTTAAAAATTGGATGTAGATTAACAAATAGCTGCAGTGAAGAGTTTTAGTAACAATTACAGTTGGGGTTAACACTTGTTTTTGGAAACAGTGCTTGACATGTGTTAAAACTCATTTCTGCAAGTACTTTGAAGACATAAATACAACCTTATACTTTGAAAATACTTTGCTCAGTACATGTCACCCTGCCTACAATCATGATGACTTTTTAAGGGAGCAGCTGTCAAAATTTAGGGTGAGAAATACTGGTATTCAGCAGTTGGTTATAAATGTCCATTTTATAGATTTACAGTGGTCTTTCATTGTTGACATAGAGTTGGGGAATTCCCAGCACCTGAGAACTGTTGTTTGTGGCTGGTTTTATCTGTCAGTACCAAGTTTTCATGATTTACAGGGGCAAATACCTCTTTCATTCTTAAAAATCCCAAGCTTTTGTATAATGGTGTTTTAGGACCATTTGGAAGATGATCAGGCATAAAGAATCTTACAGCTAAGAAAAACTATTGGGATCTTTCAATCCAGCTTTTTTAAAAACTGTTTTATTTACTTTTGAGAGAGAGATTGGCTGTGAGTGGGGGCGGGGGCAGAGAGAGAGGGAGACGCAGAATCCATAGCAGACTCCAGGCTCGAGCCGTCAGCACAGCGCCGGACGCGGGGCTCGAACTCATGAACCGTGAGGTCGTGACCTGAGCCGAAGTCGGACACCCAACCGGCTGAGCCACCCAGGCGCCCCGATTCAGCTTTTTGCTTTTACATATGATTATTACCCTTAACAACATAGTAATTTGGCCTTAAGAGAAAAAAAATCTGATTTAGGATTACAGTCAGCTAAGAATACAGGCATAAAAGTATTTAACTCTCTAAACTTGGTCTATTTGTAATCTTACATTCCCTCAAACCCTTCTCATTGCTTCAAAGACTGCCTCCATGTGAAGCTTTCCACCCTCTACCCCAGTCCCAAGGGGTGCTTTGTATATGAATGATGTCTCACTTACTCTCCTGTTTTGTAATGACTTTTATGTCTGTCTCTCCTGTTAGTGCTGTGTAGGCATGTTTATATTCCAGCACCTAGGACAGTGCCTGGCTGCCTTAATACACTGGGCCATGCATAGATGTTTCGTCCTTGAAAATCTGTGGAGACTGACCACAGATCAGTGGGTCTTATGACCCATTCACAGAAACCTACTCATTCCTTTATAGCCACCATTCACATATTTGAAATGAGAAGGAAGTTTAGCAAATAGTAATCTTTGGCTCTAAGAATTTGAGTTTGCAGTATCCATAATTTTGATACTGTCCCTCTCCCTTCTCCTACCCCAGTAGCATTAAGAGAACACAGCTCTGACAACAGACTTTTTAGAGAATCTGAGTGCAAAGAAAATAGAAGTGGAATGGAAGTGTTTATGTTTTATAATATTGTATAGACCTACCTCTTCTGAGTTTAGTGCATGCTGGAATCTATGCTAAGTACTTTACATGCATTAGCTCTAAGTACTTTACATACATTAGCTCTAAGAACTTTATATGAACTAGCTCATTTAATTCTCACAACTCTGTAGGACAGATATTATCCTTATTTTCTATAAAACTGGGGCCAAACAAGCTTAATTGATTTTCCCAGTGTCATACAATTATCTGAGCTGTTAGATCTTGCTACCAAATATTCATTAAGCACATACTATATTCTGAGAGCTTTAAGTGCATCGTATCTCCCATCTGCAATGCTGTGTGCCTTCCTCCCTCACTTTGCTGTTCAAGGATGTTGTCAGGAAGCGGACCTCAGCCCTCTTGACAGGTTGATAGACTCATGAGTCATCTTGGCTATAATTCCTTGTCTCTCATGGTAGGAAAAACATCAAAAGCAACTGCTATTATGACTAACCATTTTTGTAATGAGATAAATTTTCTTCTTCAACGTCTTCATTCAATTATGTTCAGTTCAATTGTGCTTTGAACAGGACAATTTGCTTTACATTCTGGTGTAACTTTGTGGTGTGTGTATGTGTGTGTGTGTGTGTGTGTGTGTGTGTGTGTGTTTCCCCACTAAATTTGAAATTAGGAACTGATGTATATAATTCACAGCATATTTGGATTGGAAGAATATTTATTATCACCAAGATGAGCAACACATCTGGTGTAGGACAGGGACCTCGATCAAGCCTTGTTCACAGTCCTTCAGCAACACAGAAGCAGAGCAGGAGGAATGTGAGTATCTGGCCATCTTAATATATGAATGTGAATGCATGTTGTGTCTCAAATTAATAAAATTAGGCAGTATAGAACCAATGCAGCTATATGAACAAAAATGTGAATACAGGCATAAATCTGTCATAAAATCTGAGTTCTCTTTGAGGTTCCACATAAATCCTTGAATTCATGAGAATTGGAAAATGATATAGGAATTAGTTTTATTTATGTTCTCTATTACCAAGTCACACATGAATCATATCCCCCCTGACAAATAAAATAATTGGTTGATGGGAAATATTTCTCAAGTAGAGTGAAATTATTTACCGTAAAGTATAAATTTTAAGACTGAATATTATTCTGTTTCTTGACAGCAGTGATCAAGGAGCTCTTAGTGTCAGGCTATGTCTTTTATATTATCCAGTTTGAACTTGACTTTGTCAAAGTGTCTTACTTGGGGTTTTGTAATTGTCTCAGATGATTAGCTCTTTATTCTTTTCATTTGGAAAGTTTCTGTTTTTCATTTTTAATTTCTTTTCCTTCTTAAAATTGCATGTTTCCCAAATAGCTAGAAATTACAATATTTTATTAACCTGACAGGGGTCTCTTGATTTGAAATGTGATGTCAAGCCTCAGAAATGACCTGATACTACTTGGAATTATGTAATGTTAAGAGCAAAGTATATATTTTAAGTCATGTAGAGAAGAATAGCGAAGTGTATCATTTTTAAAGTGTAGAATCAGCTCTCTTGCTCTGTTAAGCCATGTGGTAATATTTATTTTTAGCAGGTTTTCTTATTTTTTCAGGTTATTTATTTTGAGAGAGAGAGAGAGGTGGGGGGAGTAAGTGAGGGAGGGGGGAGAGAGAGAGAGAGAGAGAGAGAGAGAGAGAGAGAGAATACTAAGTAGGTTCCATGTTCAGCACAGAGTCCAATGAGGGACTTGATCTCAGGAACCATGAGATCGTGACCTGAGCTGAAACCAAGAGTCAATTGCTTAACTGACTGAGCCACCCAGGTGCCCCTCTCTCTTTTTACTTTTTTATTTCTCTTTTTATTTAGTTTTATATCTTTTTCTTGTCAGAAATCTCATAAAATTCCATTTTTTCAACCTCTCCCTCACTATCACATCTGAATGTTAAACTCACCATGGCCTTCAGTTCCTGTGTCCTCTCCACTTGTCAGAACGTTGCTGACTTTTCATCCTGTCATGCAGTGTCCAGTTCCCTGCTTAATCTCCAGGCCCCTCAAGTGCTTGTCTCCCCTGGACTTTGGCCTCACGCGCCTGCCAGGGCTTGGCCTTTGTGCCACTAAACCATCTGTTGTCTCCTGCTCTCCTGCTCTCTGGCTCCTAACATTCCTGGAAGAAAAAGACCAGACAACCATGGAGGTTGGCTGTGTTACAAACTTAGGAGTTCCAGCCTCAGCTGGGCTTTCAAAAACTAGTCATCAGTCTTTGCCTTTATCTGGAGTCAATCCCTTTTCCTCTCCTGGCGCAGTTATTCCCAAATTGTACCTGTCTTCTGAATTCGAACCTGCTCTTCCCCTCCCTAAACACACTCTCAACTGAAGATATAGACTCATTCCAAGTTCTCTACTTCTCCTCATCCCCTCCCAAATATCTCTTATAAAAAATTCTATATATACAGGCAGCATGTTCCCATCCCAAAGTACAAAGAAGGTTCTCAGTTAATATTAGACTGGTGGAATGATGCCTTGTGGTCCTCCAATTCCACACCAGCCACTCCACTGAAAGTGATACAACGAAGATCACCAGTGACCTAATGAGTGTAAATTTAGTTGTCTTTAAAATGTTGTTAACATTTTTGAGCTTTGTGTGAAATTGGTCGTCATTTGGTTTTTGAATCTTTCCTGACTTGGCTTCTATGACTTGTCTTCTAAGAGAGAAAGGGAGAGAGAGAGAGAGAGCAAGCAAGGGAGGGGCAGAGAGAGGGGGAGAGAAGGAGAATCCCAAGCAGGCTTAGCACTGGCACATGCAGCTGGATGTGAGGCTCAGTCCCACGAACCATGAGATCATGACCTGAGCTGAAACCAAGCTTCAGAAGCTTAACCAGCTGAGCCACTCAGGTACCCCTTTGATCCATCTTCTACCTGGTCCTTCTCTCCCTCTCTGATCACCTTCTCCTTCTTCCCCTTTTATTCTGGAACTGCCCAGAGTTCAGTCCTGGCTGTTTTGCGTTCTCCGTCTGTAAATTCATCCTGGGAAATAATCTGGCTGGCTCCTTCTTTTTTGTAGTTTATATGTCACAAATGAGCTCTAGATCCATATTGCCAACTCTCATCTGGATGTTCTGTCATCTCAGGTTTCAGCGTTTCCTAAACTGAACTCAGTATCTTATCTCCTGCCCCAAACAGGTTTGCTCTGCCTTCTCTCTTTTCAAGGCATTGTCCTCTAAAAAGCCGTCCAAAATAAGAAGCTCAAAATCATTCCTCATTCGAGCTTGTCTTGAGTTTTTCAATTATATTTTATATACTTCATCTACTTTGTATTCCCTCTCCACTTAGGCTAGTTCATGGTTGGAGCTTAATAAATGTTTAATTTTGTTTTATTTCACATCAAACTGTAGACAACTAGAACAGTGGATTCCAGGGGACGTATCTATCTTCAACTTTGATGTATATATTCATCTTTAGGCCTACTGGAAAGATACTTGGCAGTTTATGATGCCTCGAGGCTAAAATTTTTCTGAGGTAAAGTATTCTATTAGTGTCACAGTATTTTCAATTGATGATTTTCACCTTGTTCATTAAAAGCAAAGTGGGCAGCTCAAGTCTCAAGGACCTGGGTATCTGGAAATATTAGCTTGGGGTCTAGAATTCAATAACCATTGATTGCTCCGTCCAAAGTAGTTTATTGTTGATATCTTTTCCCTAAAATGGAATCAGTTATTCTTGCCTATGCATTTTTATTAATGGACTGGCTATTTGGATTAGAATAATGAATTGAAGTACAGTGGCATATTGAAAATATGAAAAATAAAGTGTTTTTCACTTTAAAATGTTGATCTAATAAATCACAAAGTATATCAGAGGAAGTTTAATGAAGAAAGGCAATAGAGGTAATGAGAACATTTAATTGATTCTAAATGGTAGCTCTAAACATTGTTTAAATTTAACATCAAAGAAGATTCTTTCTCTTTTTTATAGGACAAAAACTTTTTTGCTTACAACAGCTATTAATTGACCAAAATGATTACAATTTTTGTGTTCTTTGTAATTTTCATTGTTTTTCTTTAAACCATTACAATAACTATTTTCTCACAGAAAATAAAATTATGAGAGATTTAAATTCAGAGAAGTAATTTGGATTGCATGGTTTTGAAGAGATAATCGAGACTGACCAACTTTTGGAGTACAAATTTCAAACTTAAGGACATGTTTAAATAGTTAAAAGAAAAGAAATGTCACATGCCAGTAAACAGCAAATTAATTATGAGTCATTCTTAGCTATTTCTATAGTACAGCCTGTATATTATGGTTTGATGATAAGCATTGCAATAATTATAGCTTTATTTTATTTTAGAATTTTATAATGCTTTTATACACATTTTACTTTGTGGTCCTTCTACCAGCTTATAAGTTGATAAATCAGCTGTTATTATTGTTATTCCCCATTTTATAGATGAAGAAAAAAAGCACTGGAAAATTAAATGGCTTGTTCATTGTCATACAAATAATGAATAGTGGCTTCTCTTGATTCAGCTGTTTCCAAATCTTTTAGGCCTTTTTACTTTCCTGAATGGACTTGAGCTCTTTGAAACAGGCTACCCCGTGCCATTTATCTTCGTGTGCCTGGAACATAGCAGGTGCACAGTGTATTTGTTGAATAGATTAGCCTATACTAGAATAGAATTTCAACTATCAGTCCCTTAAAGAATCTTCCTACTCAAATACAGTATTGTATCAACTTAATAGAATTATGCTGTACACTTGAAAATATTAACACTGCATTTTTAATATCCTGTAAATGAATAGCACTTTTTATAAATTGGAAGTCATCATGGGAAACAGCAAAGAGGCAAAGGATAAGTATTTTATTGTTAATCTATCTGGGGTTAATTCCATTCTAGTAGTTATCTATTGCCACATGACAAATTACCCCCAAATATAGCAGCTTACAACAGCAAACACTTATTATATTATAGTTCCTGTGAGTTGGAAGTTTTGGTGCAGCTTAGCTCAGTGCTTGGGCTCACTGTGTCTCATAAGGCTGCAGTCAACGTTTAGACTGGGGCTGTAGTCATCTCAAGGCTGGGTGGAGGGAGGACCCCCTTCCAAGCTTACTTATGTGACTGTGGTCTCAGGTCCTTGCTGACTATCGGTTGAGGCATCAGTTTTTCCCACGTGGGTCTCCCCACTAGGTAGCTCAAACACAGCAGCTGGTTTCACTCACAGCAAGTGAACCAAAAGAGAATGAGAAAGGGCAAGTAAGACAAAAGCCAGTCTCATTGTAACTTCATTTTGGAACTAACAACCCATCACTCATGCTTTCTGTTCATTAGAAAAGAGTCACTGGGTCAACCCAAACCCAAGAGGATGGGATTACAGTAGATTGTGAATACTAAGAGGTCAGAATCATTGGGGCCATCTTAAGACTGGGTATGACATTTATATTAAATGCTGTTGCTCACACAGAATAAATCAGAAGAAATAAAATTCCAATAGACTGACCTCCACCTTGTCCAGACTTTTTAAGGAAAAAATTATAGAAACCCAACTCAAACTGGCTGTAGTCATTTCCCCTTCAAAATAAGGCAATTTATTTTTTTACTTAAAAGTATCTCAGGGGCACCTGGGTGGTTCAGTCGGTTGAGTGTCCGACTTCAGCTCAGGTCATGATCTCACAGTTCATGGGTTTGAGCCCCACATCGGGCTCTGTGCTGGCAACTCAGAGCCTGGAGCATGCTTTGGATTCTGTGTCTCCCTCTCTCTCTGCCTCTCCCCCACTCATGCTCTGTCTCTCAAAAATAAATAAGCGTTAAAAATTAAAAAAAATATATATCTCAGAGTTGTTCTGAATTTTGATCCAGCAAGGTTCTCTTCTGTCCTCTAACTTTCAACTCTGCTTTCGTTTTTGTTTTGGCTTTTCTTTTCTTTTTTTTTTTTTAAGTTTTTATTTTAATTCCAGTTAGTTAACATACAGTCTTATGTTAGTTTCAGGTGTACAATGTAGTGCTTCTATCCTTCCATATATCACCCTGTGCTCATTACAACAAGTGCACTCCTTAATCCCCATCACCTATTTAACCCTACCCACCTCCCCTCTGGTAACCTTCAGTTTGTTCTCTCTAGTTAAGAGACTGTTTCTTGATTTCTGTCTCATTTTCACTTTGCTCAATTTTTCCTTTAAATTCCACACATGAATGAAATCATATGGTATTGTCTTTCTCTGACTTATTTCACTTAGCATAATACTCTCTAGCTCCATCCACGTCATTGCAAATGGCAAGATTTAATTCTTTTTTATGGCTGAATAATATTCATATTATTCATAATACACACACACACACAGACACACACACACACACACCACATCTTCTTTATCCATTCATCAGTCCATGGACACTTGGGCTATTTCCATATCTAGGCTATTGTAAATAATGCTGCTGTATAAACATAGGAGTGCATGTATCCCTCTGAATTAGTGTTTTTGTATTCTTTGTGTAAATACTCAGTGTAATTGATGGACCATAAAGTAGTTCTATTTTTAACTTTTTGAGGAACCTCCATACTGTTTTCCACAGTGGCTACACCTGTTTGCATTGCCACCAACAGTGTAAGAGGGTTCCTTTTTCTCTGCATCCCTGACAACACTAGTTGTTTCTTGTGTTTTTGATTTTAGCCATGCTGACAGGTGTGAATTGGTATCTCATTGTAGTTTTATTTGCATTTCCCTGATGGTAAATGATGTTGAACATCTCTTCATGTGTCTGTTGGCCATCTGTATGTCTTCTTTGGAGAAATGTCTGTTCATGTCTTCTGCCTATTTTTTAATTGGGTTGTTTTTTGGAGTGTTGAGTGTTTATAGGTTCTTTATATATTTTGGATACTCTTTATTGGATATGTCATTGGCAAATGTCTTCTCCCATTCAGTAGGCTGCCTTGTAGTTTTGTTCGTTGTTGCCTTTGCTGTGCAACAGCTTTTTATTTTAATGTGGTCCCAGTAGATTATTTTTGCTTTTATTTCCCTGGCCTCAGGAGACATGTCTAGAAAAAAAGTTGCTATGGCTGATGTCAAAGAAGTAACTGCCTGTTTTCTTTTCTAGAATTGTTATGGTTTCAGGTCTTTAATCCAGTTTGAATTTATTTTTGTGTACAGTGTAAGAAAGTGGTCTAGTTTCTTTCTTCTGCATGTTGCTGCCCAGTTTTCCTGACACCATTTGTTGGGGAGACTGTCTTCTTCCCAACGGATGTTCTTTCCTGCTTTGTCGAAGATGAATTGACCATACAGTTGTGGGTTCAACTTTGCTTTCTTGAATAGCTCTGAATGGGTTCTTTTGATCTGTCTTGTGCTTCATTCCCATCCCGATGGTCAGGGGGAATGGAACTCTCCAGTTGACTCGTCTTGGGTCACCTTCCCCTTCCTGGAACCTGGGGAGAGTGACAAGAGCAGAAATCTAAATCATATGAACTGAGAGTGGGGGGAAAGAAAAATTGAGGTGCTGTTGCTACAGTAGGGAAAGTGGCTAACGGGCAGGCAAATCACTATTGCCTAGTGCACTCATCTGTTCCTCTTGCACCATAGTCTGTTTTCATTCATGCAGTTTACTGTGCTTGTGGTGAACCTAAAGATGTGTAGGATGACATACCTTGTTTTGGTAGCAGGAATGAGAACTACCCTCTGGAACAAAAGAGTTCATCCTCAGTAATTGTTTAAAACCAACAACAGAAGGTTATTCATAGTTTGGCAGTGCATGTTCTGTGGAAGCAAAATGTTTCCCAAAGCTTTTGTGTAACCTTCAACTGTTAATAGAGTACATGCTTGGGACTGAATCCAGTTCATCTATCTAGATGTTTTAGCATGAATATAAAGCCTTATTAATGTGTTGACTCACAGAAAACACAAGTGTACCCAGATAGTAATTAGGCTCACCTGGGGCCATTTAGGGGTCAAATACTAGGTGTCCAAGGTCGCTGGTGTGTAAAATCAAACATAATAAGCTGTTGTCACAGTTTTATAGTTGCTTGTTGTCTTTTGTTTGCTTGTTTTGGGCTCCCCCCCCCCCCACTTTTAGGTATCTGAAAGATTCGACCTGAGAAGTCAGCTATAGCTCTTTTTCAGAGAGAAAACAGAATTATTAGACTGTCATTGTGATCACATTCAAGTGTATGAGGTCGATCGCAAAACTAAAGCTCATTTGTCAGACTTGGTGCAGTTTCTACCTGTGGTTCCATGAAACCACAGGCCCTGCTCAGCATAAGCATGACTGTAGGCTTCTCCTCTTCCTACACCCAGGAGGACCCCTGAAGTCCGTATGTCCTGGAGAGCCAGCCAACTAAGGCTCTCACCACTCTCCTTCTGGTGGCAGCACCTTACAGGCTAGACATTTGGCGGGGAGACTGTTCAGCAACATTCGTTCCTGAGTGCTCATTTCTAGACATTGTATGAGGCTCTGGGGATGCCAAGAAAAAGAGTATTGTCCATGGTCCACGTAAATGACATCTGCACTTGGGTTTTGAGGGAGAAGAAAGCAGCAGCTTAACTGGTCTTGGGTTGAACAACCACGAGGGTGAACTTGGCTTGTGAAACCATCCACAGCCCTCCTGCTGCCTGCTGGTTGCCACATGGCTCACATGGTGATGTTTTTCCTGCCCATCAACCAAGTACTTACGGCCTCCATGTGTCTCGGGCATTTTGGTCACTGTGCCAGTTCAAAATCCTCTGCCCTCTGTTCATCCATTTCTACTGACTTCTATTTTGCAAAACATGGTTATCGTATTCATCCTCCAGAATGGATTTTGGTTTTTCCCCCCTAATACACATTCATCCCCAAATTCCCGGCTTTCTTCATTTTCTTCCCAACTCATGTCCTGGTCAAAAAGTTACCATCTCAATTCCAAAACTTAGGTCATTTGCTAAACCAAATTAGTTCCTTTTTAAAACTCACAATATGGGTGATTGGTAACTCACATTATTATGGATGAGTTTTTGTTTTGTTTTTGCTTATTAACCACAATAAACCTTTAAATGATGAGACTTCAGGCAAAGTAGGAGAGAATATTTTAGACTGGATCACTTTTGCTACATTTGGCTTCTAAGCATATTCTATTTAGATAAGACATTTCGGGGCGCCTGGGTGGCTCAGTCCGTTAAGCATCCGACTTCGGCTCCGGAAATGATCTCACAGCTCATGAGTTCAAATCTGCGTCGGGCTCTGTGCTGACAGTTCAGAGCCTGGAGCCTGTTTCAGATTCAGTGTCTCCCTGGTTCTCTGCCCCTCCCCCCGCTCATGCGCGTGCGTGCGCGTTCTCTCTCTCTCAAAAATAAATAACCATTAAAAAATTAAAGAAAGATAAAAAGACATTTTGATATGGGGATTTGCAGCCTCTCCTATCAGAAATAGTCCCATTTCCTAAACCTTCTTCTACCAGCAGTTAGCTTTCTTCTACTTTCCTTTTCTCATATCCAGTTTCTTCTTCTTTGGAGTCTGAGGCCTGTGCTGACTTAGTAAGATATTAAATGGTCATCATAAGTCAATAGAGATATGAAATTGGCTTTAAAATCAGTCTTCAGATGTGATAATAAAGACAGCCAGAACATGAAAGGTACAGATAGCCCCAACGTACTCTGGGCTGGTCAGAGCTCACTGGAGAGAGATACGGGCAAACTGAAGCCCTGCCAGAGAAGAATGACTGGATGGAGACATGAATGGCGTGTACAGACTGACTAAAAGAATAGAATGTGTTCACCTTAGTCAAGAAGAGACTTCTCAGAAAAAGAGCAGAAAGTAGGTTAGAGGTACAGTAGTGCACATGGTGATGTGCAACCCACGAATTTCCTCTGTACGGCCTTTAATCAAAACAAGGCTAAAATCAATGAGTAGCTTTGAGGATTTTTTTCTTTTTCTGAGAACAATAGCATTTCTTTTCTGTGACCGCTGTTAGCAACGTGATGGAAGGAGTGCGTGCATAGAGAAGCAGGATGGAAAATAGCTCATATGTTATGTGCTAACTCCCGTCAGTTGGCAGAATATGGTTATAATAGTGTAGTCATTGTGAGCAGAGACCTGGGAGTAAAATGAACCTGGCTTTGAACGTAAACTCAGTCCCTTCCAACACTGTGACTTAACATCTAATTCTCAGTGTCTACATCTCTAAAAGGGGGAAAATGGTAGTATCTATCTCACTGGGGATATTGTGAGGAGATAAAGCATGTAAAGCCTTGGGTACAGTGCCTTACACATGGTAAGTGATAAATGTTAGCATTGAGAAGGGTTGTGAGGTCAAAGAAAGGAAGATTATAAGATTGTGTTAGGTGGGAAAGCAAATGTGATCAATTAGTGATGTCTGTCATGGAAGTGAAGGAAAGTAGGCCATGTATTTATCATCTTTGGGGTATAGTTGAATGAAATGATCACTTATATTCAGTCCTTTTGCTTTTTCATGTTACGTAGCTATTTACATACTGCTTAAATAATAAAGTAGACGGAACATTAGTTTAATCAGGGAGTTTCTGCCTTGCATCTTTCTTTCCTTTCATCTAGTCTTATTATATCTTAAGTTTAAACATATGACAATTATATGGAAAGAAAATACCTTGTTTTTCTACCATTCCGTTGACCTTGCTAGTCTTGCAATGTGAATGAAGTGGAAGGAAATACACTTTACAATGCACAATGAGTGAGCCTGTGCTTCATAAATGTCTTTGTTCTACTATCGATTAGATATTTGGAAAGAGTGTGAGGAAAATCAAATGCTAAAAAGCAAGCTATCTTTTGCCAAATCAAATACATCTTATCTGAATATACTTTTCATATATTTGTATTGAACTCATACTAGGGTTTCGTGCACATTTTAGGATATGAATAATTACCTAGACTCTACTGGGAGTACCTTATCTTATCTATCCACGGATACTTAAGAAGACAACTGTAAAATTGGTGTGTTGACCATGAATCTTTCACACTACCTATTGTATGTTGTCAAGAACATTGCTAAGGAAATAAAGATGTGTCATTAAAAGAGGTAATGTTCCAAGGTTAGCTTCCTGGGTGTTGAATAACTCCTAGAAAGCTAAGCACAGCCACTTTATGTATAGATGGTTGCCAAGAGGAAACTGTTAGTGCTACTGAAGATGCTATTGGTCCAGTGGATGGCTGTGTTTTGCTAAGACATAAGTGAGAATAGCTGGATTACAAGATAGAAATAAATTACTCGCTTTTTTTCCCATGACATAATGATCAAGAAACCACATGTGTATTTACTTACTTACCTTCAACTTAGAAACATGGCAAGGTACTATCAACTCAAGAAGTTGTGTTGTCCTTTGGCCACATCTTAGACTTTAGAGTGAGAACCAGTCAGAAACCTGGATCCTCTGCTTAATTGAGTTTTAACCTTGTCGAAGTATATGAATTTTTCTAATCATCTCTAGTTGCTCCCTCCATAAAATGGGGACAACTGTTCCCCCATGGATACTTCTTAAGTATCCATGGATAGATAAGATAAGGTACTCCCAGTAGAGTCTAGGTAATTATTCATATCCTAAAATGTGCACGAAACCCTAGTATGAGTTCAATACAAATATATGAAAAGTATATTCAGATAAGATATATTTGATTTGGCAAAAGATAGCTTGCTTTTTAGCATTTGATTTTCCTCACACTCTTTCCAAATATCTAATCGATAGTAGAACAAAGACATTTATGAAGCACAGGCTCATTCATTGTGCATTGTAAAGTGTATTTCCTTCCACTTCATTCACATTGCAAGACTAGCAAGGTCAACGGAATGGTAGAAAAACAAGGTATTTTCTTTCCATATAATTGTCATATGTTTAAACTTAAGATATAATAAGACAACCTGTTCTGTTTTGTGGGGATTCCATTAGATGAATAGGAATGCTGTTATCATAGAGTCTGCTGCATGGGAAGCGATAAGAGTAACCATCATTATCAATAGTTATAATGGTTGATGAGTCAAGACCCTGGGTTCTGAACTCATCTTTAAATTTTTTTTTTTAACATTTATTTATTTTTGAGACAGAGAGAGACAGAGCATGAACGGGGGAGGGTCAGAGAGAGGGAGACACAGAATCTGAAACAGGCTCCAGGTTCTGAGCTGTCAGCACAGAGCCCGACGCGGGGCTTGAACTCACGGACCGCGAGATCATGACCTGAGCCGAAGTCGGCCGCTTAACCGACTGAGCCACCCAGGCGCCCCTGAACTCATCTTTAATACTAACTAGCTGTGTAATTTTGGGAAACTTTATTAATTCTCTGGACCTCAACTTCCTTAACTGTAAAGTTAAAGAAATTGAATTATTTTGAATATTACTTCTAATTCTAAAGTACTATCCTGGTTAGCAGAAGCGCTTAAAAATTCAAAGTAAAAAAGCCTCCACTATTCCGAAGTGGTGGTTAATTTTCCCATCTTAAACATTTCCTTTTATAAGGGAACGACCTTTTGCTTTTTCCCACCTCTGTTTTCCCTAGGAATTTCATTGCCTCTAGTTTAAAGGAAAGGTGTTAAATAGAAAATTTAACGCCTTGTTGCCGTGTGAACACTAAATGCTCTTAATTACTCGCTTTAAAATAGCTCACTGTTAATGGGCTTGGAAATCCTGTCTCAATCCAGATTCTTAATATTCCTCTTGCAAACAGAAACCTCTCCATTCATGTAGAAAAGTGCACCAATTAAAAATGCTGAACTTGCTAAATTTTTATGAAGTGAACACACCCATGTAACTGGCACCTGCATCAAGAAACAACATTACCAGCACCTTAAAACCTCCCTCATGTCCCCTCTCCAGTCACTAAGTCCTGCCTGACATTAACCACTATCCTGATCTGTACCTTTATGAATTACTTTTGCATGTTCTTGAAGTTGACGTAAGTGAAATCAAATGGCAAGTACTCATTTCTATTGAGTACATAGTTCGGAGTGGAACTACTTAATACGTAGTGTCCACGTATGTTCAGCTTTAACAGATCATGCCAGTCTTCTGAGTGGTCCCACTAATTTATACACTTGGCCCCTAACCCCTGCCCCAGCAAGAAATGAGAATTCCATTTCTGATTATCTGTCTCATTTAAAGGCACATTTCTTGGGACGCCTGGGTGGCTCAGTCGGTTAGGCGTCCGACTTCGGCTCAGGTCATGATCTCATGGTTCGTGGGTTCGAGCCCCACGTCGGGCTCTATGCTGACAGCTCGGAGCCTGGAGCCTGCTTCGGATTCTCCCTCTCTCTCTGTTCCTCCCCTGCTCTCACTCTGTCTCTCTCTCTCTCTCAAAAATAAGTAACAAAGATTAAAAAAAAATTTTAAAACCATATTTCTTAAAGCAGGCCACTGTTTTGAATTGGGTGATACATATTACTTTCTAACATCTGTACCCTCTACTTCAAGTAATGGGAGACTCTGGTTTGCCCTGGACAGACTCTGGAGGTACCAACTTGATACCTGTTGTCTTTGAGTACTTATTATTAATGCTCCCTTTACTTTCAAATTGCCTAGGGTTCTGGAGGGATAAAAATGTTCTAAAACTAAATGTAATGATGGCTGCAGAACCCTGCGACTGTAATTTAAAAAAAAAATGATTGAATTGTAACATTTATATAGACAGATTTTTATGGCATGTGAATTATATCTTCAATAAAGGACTCTTGAAAAATTGCCCCAGTTTGGATGGTAAATTATGTGGTCATCCTGCTTGACCCCGTTTCTGCCATTTGTAAACAAGTTTTAAAAAGAGAGAGGAAAAACAAAACAAAACAGAATGAGTCTAGCTACTTCTTTTCAAAAAAAACAAACCTCCCTAACATGAGTTTTGAAGCATTTGCTACAGAGATGCCATCTAAAGCAAAGGAAAATGGATTAGGTTACACCAATCCATTAAGCTGCTCTTTTGAAAGGGGAATCCTACCACTGGTATTGAGTTTGTTTTATAATTTATCAAAAATAAAGGAGACCTAGATAAAGAAGATGTGGTTTATATATACAATGGAATACTACTTGGTCGTGAGAAAGAATGGAATCTGGCCATTTGTAGCAATGTGGATGGAACTGGAGAGTGTTATGCTAAGTGAAATAAGTCAGGCAGGGAAAGACAGATACCATATGTTTTCACTCATATGTGGATCTGGAGAAACTTAAGAGAAGACCATGGGGGAAGGGAAGGGAGGAAAAAAGTTACAAACAGACCATAAGAGACTCTTAAATACAGAGAACAAAAAGAGGGTTGATGCAGGGTGGGGGAGGGGGGAAAGTGGGTGATGGGCATTGAGGAGGGCACCTGTTGGGATGAGCACTGGGTGTTGTATGGAAAACAACTTGACAATAAATTTCATTAAAAAAAATAAAGGAGACTTTTTAAATAAACATGTCTCATAAGCTTTTCCATGAGATAAAAATTGTTAATGAAAACTATGGCATGGCTGTCACTAGCTGAGTGACAAACCACCCTAGGAGTTAGCAGTAAGAATAATCACTTCACTATGCTCGTAGATTCTGTGGGTCAGGGATTCAGATGTAGCACAGCAGAGGTGGCTTGTATGCTCCACTTTCTGAGGCCTCAGCTCATTGCTGGCTGGGACCTCTCAGCTCAGCTGTCAACTAGAATGCATATACATGGCCTCTCCCTCTAGGTGAATTTGGGCTTTCTCATAGCGTAGAAGCCGGGTTCCAAGAGGGCAAGGTGGAAGTGAATGGCATTGTTATGATTTGGTCTGAGAAGTCGCCTAGAGTCACTTTTGCCATACTCTGTTGATGAAGTTTGTCACAAAATTCTGTCCAGATTCCAAGGGGAGGAGATAAAGACCTAATCACCTGATGGGAGGGGCGCTGTATTTATTAAGAACAATGTATTTATTAAGAACATGTAGAATGGGAGATACTGTGGGGTGCAGCTTCGGAAGATACGCTCCCCCTTTATCTGGCTCTTCTCTTTCCTTTACCTCAGTTGTTCCTGTCTTGCTCAACTTTGATTTCACCCCCAGTAGTTTCTCCTCAGAATGGGGTCCTGTCCAGGAAGGGAGGCCTGATTGGATCAGATGCAAAAGTTCACAGGGCCTAGACAGAGTCTGACTGTCTAGGCCTTGCCATGGGCTCCTTGCCCTCACTGGCTTTTGGATTAGGCAGCTGCAACCCCAGTTATTACACTGGCCTGCAATATTCTCTAGTGAATACCTTATGTTGGCCGTTTGTGGGTCCTCTTGTTCTCTGATTCGTCAGAGACCTGCTTCTCTCTGCTTCTGCACAGACGCTAATGCTGTGCTTCTTGGTCATTTGTCACCAGCTTGGAATCTGGAGTTTTTGAGCTACCTTGTTTCCTAATTTTGTGTAAATATCGTCCCTAGAGTTTTGACTTGGATGTTAGTTACTCTGTCTGTTTTGATGTAGGGATTTGGGAAGATCCAAAACTGTGCTGCCGTATAGCTACCATTTTACCAGAACTCACTCAGAATGATCTTTTAAAAATGTGAAACTGCTGCATAAAACCCTTCGAAGGCATCCCTGCAACCAGAATAAAATGCAAATATCTCACTTTGTGCACTCGGCACATCAGGATGTCGCTGCTGCCTCCGTCTTGTCCTCCATTGCCTGTGCTTGGGAATGGCTAATCCAGGTTCCCTGATGATGTGGTAACGATCGTGACGATGTCTGAGCTGCTTGTCTTGTGGGCCTCAGTTTACTGAAAAGCCTTCCCATCTCTAATAGTCTTTGATACAGTAAACCTGTGACATTCATGAGGAATATGTCCAGGGGGCCTCCTTGTTTCCACAAATTCACGAATATTATAGCATAAAATTTCTTCCATAAAATGCAGTAAAGTGTAACCGAAAAATTTAAGTCACCTCTTAATGTTTCTTTGAATACAGCACTAAAATCATTTCTGAACCTTCAAAATAAATTCAGCCACTAACAGAAATGCTGCACAACATTGCACAAGCTTTTTATATTCAAGAGGCTCTGTTATTCCTCTTGCTGCCCTGTGGTCACATATAGCACTTCATCTTTATTGCACAAGTGTTCGGGTTTCTCCCTCTTCTCCTCTATGAATTCCTTTGATTTGGGAGACCTGCTCCCAAAGCAACACGGTCAGTTGATGTGTTCACCTCTGAACCTCATGAATTGTTCCTCATGTTCCCAACCTGACTCTTTCTGGAGGTGAGGTCGGCAGAGACCCTGCCCTCACATCTTCTTGATGGTGTTGGTACACACTCTACAGCTGTCCATCGATTCTCATTTCCTTTTCTTCTGCCTACTAAAGTTTCTACTGGTGGGTGAGCAATTTGGCATCTACTGAATACCGTGAAACTACGTAAAAATATGGTAGCACCCCTGCACTGAAAATACAGCGCTTTGTTCCTTCATTTATTTCCTGCTTGTGTTTTTCTGCATAAAGTTCATATCTTTATTGGGTGAGTTTACTTTCTTTTCCTTTCTCATAGGTGATACAATCTGCACGACAATTTAGAAAAATGATACTGCCCCATTGCTAGGTGGTAAGGCTCATGGTTCCTTACTAGCCTTATGAACTATTTTCCTCTGGAAAGAAAACTACATTTTATGGCACACTTCTGTGTGCCAAGTACCTTGCATACGTTGGTCTCGTTTAATTTCCACATTAACCTGGATCATATCCCATTTTGCTGGCAAAGGAAACTAAGGCCCAGAAAAGTTAAGTAAAAACAAAATTGTTTTATTCCAGGTTTTTTTGTCTATCTCTAAGCTTCTTTACCATTCTTTTTTTTTTTTTAATTTTTTTTTAACGTTTATTTATTTTTGAGACAGAGAGAGACAGAGCATGAACAGGGGAGAGTCAGAGAGAGGGAGACACAGAATCTGAAACAGGCTCCAGGCTCTGAGCTGTCAGCACAGAGCCCGATGTGGGGCTCGAACTCACGGACCGCGAGATCATGACCTGAGCCGAAGTCGGACGCTCAACCGACTGAGCCACCCAGGCGCCCCGCTTCTTTACCATTCTTGTTAGTGTGTGTTAGTGTGCATGTGTGTGTGTGGGGGGGGGGTTTATTTATCTATCTGATTTATTTTTGGGCAGAGAGCAGCACTTTTAATGGAATGTAAATGCAAGTCATATACATGATTTTATATTTCATTGTAGTCACATTTTTATTTTTATATTTATTTATTTAAAACTCTTCTAAATGTTTATTCTTGAGAGAGAGAGGTGCGGGAAGGACAGAGAGATAGAGGACAGACACAGAATCTGATGCAGGCTCCAGGCTCCGAGCTGTCAGCACAGAGCCCAGTGTGCGGCTCAAACCATGGACCACGAGATCATGACCTGAGCCAAAGTCAGCTGCTTAACCAACTGAGCCACCCAGGCACCCCTGTAGCCACATGTTTAAAAGCCAAAAGAAACAGGTAAAAATAACTGTAATGATATATTTTATTAAATCAATATATTCAAAATAGTACCATTTCAACATGCAATCGGTATAAAAATTGTTAATGAGCTATTTTCCATTCTGTTTGGGGGACAGTTCAATTAAATTTGGTATGTATTTTTTCACTGACAATGTATTACGATGTAGACTAGTCACATTTCAAGTGCCCACTAGCGATCAGTGGCTAGTGCCTACTGTATTATGTTGTACAGAGAGGAAGGGAGGGAGGAAGAAAGTAATAATGTATAAAATGGTATATGTAGGGGCGCCTGGGTGGCTCAGTCGGTTAAGCCTCCGACTTCAGCTCAGGTCATGATCTGACAGTTCGTGGGTTCGAGCCCCGCGTCGGGCTCTGTGCTGACCGCTCAGAGCCTGGAGCCTGCTTCACATTCTGTGTCTCCCTCTCTCTCTGCCCCTTCCCTGCTCATGCTGTGTCTCTCTCTGTCTCAAAAATAAACATTAAAAAAATAAATAAATAAAAAATAAAATGGTATATGTAGTGTGAAACAAGACTCGTTACACTTCTGATTCTCAATTCCTCAGTCTTCCTCCTCAAAGGCAAACATAATTTCTGATGTACTAGTCAGTTATTCTATACATCAAGTGTATTTTTCCTTATTTTTTTATGTAAACAGAGACAAACTGTACACACTTTTATATGTTAGCACTTTGTTTTTTCCCTGAACACCATCATTTGGAGATTTCTCCTTAGTGGTTCAAGTGTGTTTGGTTATGTATGTGTGTAGCTATACACGTATATGTGTGTTCAACTACATTTAGCAAATATTGCTGACAACCTACTGTGATCTACACACTTTGCTAGGCACGTGGATTACATCAGTGGACAAAACTGATATAGACCCCTGCCTTCGGATTTTCCATTTTAGAGGAATAAGAGAGACAACAAATGCTTAAGCGAACTATATAGCATGTTAGAAGGTAACGTGTCTGTTATGTATGGAAAGAAAGAAAACAAAAAAATGGTGGGGGCAGGAGTTTCCATTTCAAATGGAGTGCTTAGGGTACATACACCTCATTAAGATCTTTGTTCAGGACCTTGAGAGAAGTGGGTAAATTTGTGGGTAAACTTGGGGGGGAGGGTGTTCCAAGCAAGGTGGGGGCCCAAGTGGGAGGAGCCTGGTACATTTGAGGAGCTGTGAGGAAGCCATTGGGGCCGGGGTGAAGTGAGAGAGAGGCACATAGACGTGGGGGAGGTTATATTGGGAGGGCAGTAGATCTTGTCTGCTTTGTAGGCCACTGTAACCACTGGGACTCTTGCTGTGAGTGTGGGGACGCCTGTCATGCTTCCCGTTAGCAGCCACCAAGTATTCTAATATACGGATGTACCATAGATTATTTACCACTGTCCCTATGGAGAGGGACACTCGGGTTGTTTCTGGTCTGTTCTTTATTCTAAACAATGACATAGTGTATGTCCCAGAATCTACATCTCTTTGCTCATGTAGAATAAATTCCTAGTATTGGAATAGCTAGATGAGGGAATGCTTATTTTTAATTTTCCCAGACATTGCCGAACCACCCTCCAAAGAGATCGTACAAATTTATACTCCTCTCCATTATAGGTGAGACTGCTTGTTTTCTTGTTAACACATAGCAGTTGATCAACAATTTTATTTTTGCCAATTCTATAAGTGAAAGTGTTCTGTTACTGGCATAATTTTGAGGTGATCTGTCCTCCACTCTAAATCATATAATAATGTGGATTCTATTCCAGTCCTCTTTCTTTTCTCAGGGTTCCTAAACTGCTTTGCACTTGACATCTATTATAGTGCACAGTGCTTTGTATTTGAATTGTTTATGTCCTTGTATTTTCCTCTTTATTATAAGCTTCTCAAGAGCAGAGCTAACCTCTTATTTTTTATACCCTCCCCCAGTGACTAGAACTTTGCTCAATACATAAGAAGCAGTTGTATCTTTGTTGGTTAATAAGTAAATGACTTAATTCTGTTTGAATTATGCAGCATAATCTTATACTTATGTTATCAATGTATTAATAATTAAAATGACAGTAATAACTGTCACTGAAGCTCTTGGATTTATTGGATTATATGTTTTTGACTGCTAGCTGAGAACAGTATTCTCTCTGTAGCCTTCAGTGTGGAAATAGTCCATTTGTTATCTTATTTCTAATCCCTAAGGTAGGCATTTCTTTAAATATACAAAAACCTGAGTAGGACTGAATTGGATACCTATGTAAGTGATGGTAAATACAATTTAGCCAGGTTCCTATAGCTTTGTCTGCTTCTGTCTGGTTTGCCATCTTGAAACTAAGCAGCAATTTCTGGCTTGTAGCCTTGGGCATCTGGCTGCTGAGGTCATTAGGCCAATGGCTACACCGTTGCTTAGTTTTGAGAATCTTGGAAATGTGATTTGAAGATGGATTTGGACAGAGGAGTATGTTCTGGGTCAGGAAGATGAGCAGCATTTCCTGGGCTGGTTTCTCTGTACACTAGGGTCCCTGGAGAGAATAGCAAATGTTCCATTTGGGAAATGTTATACTGAGTCTTCCCTCTCCATGCACATAAGCATATTAAGGGTTCTGAGAAACCCTGCCGTAAAGAAAACTCTTTATCCTAGAGTCTCTCAGATTGATTTGATCCCAGAAAACTATTCTTTTTTTAAACTAGCACCACCTGTCAACTTATCACAGAATACCAGTTTTCTAGAGCAATTGTTTTTCTTTGTGTACCGAGAGAGGTAACTATATAAATTTAGAAAGAACTGTTAGGTATATATATTTTAAGTTCCTCGCATGCATTGATGAAATGAAGAGATGCTTATCTACTATGTGCTGGTTTCTAGTCAGTCGATCACAGAAATAGGCCACAGATGAATTGAACATTTTAATTCAATGATCTGTTTTTTTAACAGACTCCATCCCAGGATTCATTAGAAACATTAAAGCTAACCTGAGAGTTCAGGGAACATGTTTAAGTCTGAAAATTGATATATTGAAGAAAGGGATGATTTCAATAAAGAAACCTAGCTATTCATTTCCCCGAATTACGTAATATTTTTAGATACCTGAAACGTTGTCGGAGGAATGCTTCTAAAACTTCTGTCTGTGTTGTCAAAGATACCAACCGATAACTGTTCTTACTTGGATTTTAAATTGTGAAGATTTATTTAACAGGCACTCGGAACTTTGATCTGTGCCTAGAAATTGCTAAATGCCCCTCCCCACTCCTTTTGTGACAGCCTGTGTGTTTCTGGCTCTCTAATGTACTCACCTTGCTTCTTCCTCTTCTCGTTTCTCCCCCTTCCCTCTCTGTGCTGCTTAAAAACATCTACTAGGCTGGCAATTAGGGGCTGAGCACAGATGCATCCTTTAATTTAATTTCACATTCCATCATCTGAAACATGACCGAGTGTGTGCTGCTCATGGCCTTCAGAGTGCTGGGAAATCAATATGTTAATTTAGCTCCATCTTTTCAAATCATCTTTGAGTGAGAGCAAGCACTTCCTGTGAAATGTGAGGCTCACAGCCAGGAGGGAGGTGGCTCTGTGTGTGAGACGTGGCCCCAAGTGCTTGTGCTCTCATGCCCCACCCCGGTTTGTGAAGGACTTGTGTTCCAAAGTGTATTTCTAAATCGACGGCTTCGAACTTTGAACATTTTTCCCCCTTCTATTGAAAAATACTGTTCATGATAGTTATGATCCTAGACCAGCCCTTAAAAGCCCATTAACCCCCCGTGCATCTAAGTCAGGCTACAAATAGTTAAATCATGGAGGCCGCAATGGTATGAGTGTATTTCCAGTTGAAGAGAAATAACAGTCCTACTGTATTCTACTAGAGTGGTATTTCCATTAGTGCAGCTTAGGGATGTTAAAGATCCAGATCTTATTGGTGACTTATATTCAGCTTATGGTAAGATGAAACTTCCAAGGCTTTTCAAATACTTCAAGGTAAGGGCTGTACCTCCCCACTTTTTATACCTGTGCAGTTAAAATGTTTTATATTTTTTTTAAGTTTTTGTTTGTTTAGCGACCATAAGCAGGACAGGGGTCGGGCAGCTAGGGAGAGAGGGAGAGAGAGAGAGAGAAAGGGAGAGAATCCCAAGCAGGTTCCATGCTGTTGGGGCAGAACCCAATGTGGCGCTCTAGCCCACAAACCCTGAGATCATGACCCAAATCAAGAATTGGACACTTAACTGACTGAGCCACCCAGGCACCCCAAAAATGTTTTCATATTAATGAAAGTGTATGCCTGTTACATTCTATCTCATTTGGGTTTGTCTCACTGTTCCTGTAAGTGGAGTGCTTTATTAATCGTCACTTAGTTGCTATTAAACACATTAGCTTTAACTTAGTCATGTCACTTTCATATTGGGTTAATTTCTTTTCTCTATATTTGTACAAAATGTACATAGAAACATGGGGCATCACAGCTTCAAGAGCTTCAGTTTTCAGAGGGTTTTCACAGGAAACATTATTCCAGCTGAGGATCCCTCAAACTGGGACTCAGCCATTGATCTTGAAGCTTTCCGTTTCTGTTGATGACAAAACAGAGGCAACAGGGTTATGAGTGAATGATGACTCCGAACCAAACTCTAAGCATTTAGTTTTGTCATTTTTCTACAACATGACAATATCTCACTGTGTTTGTTTTCAAATACACTGTTCTCTTTTGAACTTTGACATATATTCTTTTTTACCCCCACCTTCCAACATAATTCAAGTTTCCCAAGACTGCAGAGATTAACCACAGTAGTGCTTGGGTCACTGACCCAATAATTCTTGGATTCAAGAGCTACTGTGGCTCATCTCTGCATAGTCATGGTAAACTTGAATGTACCACAAATGCAAAAAAAGAAAAAAAAAAAGCTCAGGACTTCTGTTTGTTTTAACATAACTCCAACCAAAACATCTCACCATCAAGAACAAAAACAATGACCTACAATGAGTTAGTCCCATTCTTTGTCCTGTTCAAGATCAGACCTAATATAACTGATCTCAGCTTCTGAAGGTCCTACTGACCTGAGGATAAATGAGTAACTATTAAAAGGTCATTTCTTGCCTCTGCTTCTCACCGTTGAGTATCCCCCACCTCCACCATGAACAAAATTGCAGGAATTCCTTCTCCTCTTCAATCTTTTCAACATATCATCTCTCCAACCTATTTTGGAAGTCTTTTTTGTTCACTTGGTCTAGGAAGTTCTGTTTTCCCAGCTGCCATGTGTTGAGGTTGCCTCTCTTGTGGCTTTATGGGTCTGATCCCACTCCTAATGCCCTGAGGCATGGCTCCTTGCCCAGTAGTGCTCAGGCCCCATTTGAGTCTCCAGTGGGCGTCAAGAATCAACTCTAATGGGAAAACTCCTTTCCCTCTCACTCATGCTACACTTTATTACATGGACCTTAGAGCTGGCTGCTCTGTGCTCTCCAAAGCCTAAGGGGCTTTAAAGAAACAGTGTTTTTCCATCTTAAGTCCCCAGAGCTCTGGCACAAGCCTAGGGGGTGGGGGAACATACACTAATGACTGGGAATTAGGCACCCCTCTAACTTGATGCCATTATCCTTTTAGACCAAGCTTTCATGTGGCAGCAGCAGACCTCTCTCATAGGATATATTATTCCCTTAGTGGTTTCTCACTTTTCTGTTCAAAGATATATCCCATTAGTCCTTCACGCTGTCCAGCTGTGGCTGAAGCTTGGCGCTAACAGGATTTGTGCTCTTAATCTTAAATTCCATCAATAAAATGTTTGTGTGTGTGTGTCATTTCCAGTAATATAACGAAAGATCTGGCTTATTTGGAGTTTTAGCTCATGCTGTCCTTTGGGATCACCCTTTAGTATTCTTTCTTGACTATGTGCCCATTCTTCCATGTCGTATAATTTCCCATTTAAGATCTAAAACAATTGAGGAGTTCTCTGCTCAATGCTCTGTATTGAGAGGCAGACTGGGGTAGGGCTGAGGGCTTTAGCTCTGGAGATCACAGGCTTAGGTATACATGCTGGCTCTGAACATGATTTGGGGCAACTTACTCAATATCACTAAGCCACAGTTCTCTAAATTATAACATGGGAATGATATGGTACCTATCTCATGGGGCTGTTAGAACATCAAGTAAGATAATCATGTAAAATGTCTACCCATATCTAGAATTTGTTAAGCTCTCAATAATTATTCGTCATGTTTATTATAATTTTTCTCATGCCATTCATTTTTGTGTGTCACCTGTATGTGTAGGACCTGTTTTAGTAAATTGAAGATTCTTTCGTCAGTTGTGGCATTTGCAGTGTGCCTCCATAGATTTACCTTCCATAGTAGATCCTAGACTTGGGTGTATGTGACCCAAATCCAAGAACTTAGGCTCTTTCCAGAGCTAATGAAGTAGTTTTTCTTATTTACTTCAGGCTTAAGGGGATTACTTTTTTTCAAAACCAACACAAGGAGACTCTCTGGCCTTGAAGTGGTCTTTGTTCACAACAAACCCTTCAGAAACCAGGTCAGTTGTTTAACCTTCTAAACAAATTCAGTATATCTTAGAATTGACCTGTTCTGAATTTATCCAAAGGCTACACAAAGGCTGATTCAAAGGGACACGTGCATCCCAATGTTTATAGCAATGCTATCAACAATAACCAAATTATGGAAAAAGCCCAAATTTCCATCGACCAATGAATGGATTCAGAAGATGTGGTGTAAGTATAGAATGGACTACTACTTGGCAATGAAAAAGAATGAAATCCTGCCATTTGCAACAATGTGGATGGAACTGGAGTGTATTATGCTAAGTGAAATAAGTCGGTCAGAGAAAAACAGATATCACATGATTTTACTCATGTGGAATTAGAGAAACTTACCAAATGATCATAGGAGAAGGGAAGGAAAAAAAAGGTCAAAACAGAGAGGGAGGCAAACCTTAAGAGACTCTAAACGTAGAGAACAAACTGAGCGTTGATGGGGGTGGGGAAAAATGGGTGATGGGCATTAAGGAGGGAACTTGTTTGGATGAGCACTGGGTGTTATATGTAAGTAGTGAATCACTGGGTTCTACTTCTGAAGCCAAGACTACACTGTAGGTTAACTAACTTGAGAATTAAAAAAAAAAGAATAAAAGGAAAGAGAAAGAAAGAAAGAAAGAAAGAAAGAAAGAAAGAAAGAAAGAAAGAAAAAGGGAGGGAGGAAGGAAGGGAAAGAAAGAATGATCTGTTCTTTGGGAACCCTTTAGCCTGGGATTGGCTAAAAGCAGATTGACTCTAAGGCTAATCTTTAGACCAGAGTGAACCCAAAATTTAATTTAGCCTTCACATACACTCCATGTATCTGTAGCAATAGAAAATGAATGGGCCTTATTTTATGATGTACTCTATGGTTTGATTATATGTGTGGATAGGAGTATCAGCATCTATGTGTGTTGTATGTGTATATGATCTTATATGCTTATGATTCAATATATATATGTAAATATAATTGAAACGTAATGGTGCATTGTGTTAGTGTATTACCTTTGAGTATAAGTTTGGGAAAATGTAATGACGGGAATAAATGTATTGTCACTAAAAATGAATTTCCTTTAAATAAAGTATTTTCTGAATTTAAGTGGGAGATTAGGATTCCAAAAGATGAAATGGTCTGTGGTGTTAAGTTTTTGGCATGTCTCTGAATAATAAAACACGACACGTAGGCCCACTGCTGAGTTTTTATTGTGGGTTTAACTGATAAAGTTAAATTGGAGTTGCTGGTACCATGAGATATAGGGAGTATGACTTGTTATATTTAGCAATATGAATGGGAGAAAATCTATAATACATAGTAAAATTTAAAAAGATTCCTGATCTATCCAGCTCACCCTTTCAAGCTTCCTTGCCCATATGTTCCTTAGTCCCCTGCTTCTTTTTGGCCTTCTGATGGCCCTCATCCTTTGCCCTGCCTCAGTTTCCCGGTGGGTCAGCCTCAGGGCTTTACCTCCAGCCCTACTAGCTGTCATTCTGTGCTGGTTAACTGTCTGCCCCGTTACATACAAGGCCTGGGTCCCTCTTCTTTTTCTTGGCAAAAGTAACTTTCACAGCAAGTTGGGCCTGACTCAGCTGTAAAAAATAAATTTCATATAACTTTTGTTAATGAACTTCATCCAGAATCATACTCTCTATCCAGGTACTCTGAAATTATAGATGCCCTGAGCAATAGCATAGTCTAAACTTGGAGTCTGACAGACCTAAAGGACAGCCTTTCCTGTTGTTTATTTGGTTAGACATTTGTTAATTCATTTATTCCATGCTTTCCTCAGTATTCACAGAATGGCCCTTTTGTCATAATAAAAACAAAAGCTCACCTTTACTGAACACTTACTATGCCCTGGGTGCTATGCTCGGTGTTTTATATGGTTTAGTTCATTTCAAGACCTCTGTGAGTAGGCATTATTATTACCTCAGTTTTACAGGCAAGGAACTGGAAGCATGGAGAGTTAAATAATACCCCCACTGCCACCAGCTGGTGAGAGGCAGACCTGAGATATAATCCCATATTCGAATGGTTCCAACACCTAATCTTCCAACAAGTTACCAGAATAGTTTTAAACTGTAAACAATTAAACTATTCTATTGTCCAGTTCCCTTATTCTTCAGAGAAAATAACCAGAGAATGTTAGCAAGGTGGAATGGGGAAGAAAATATTCTTCTTTCCTAATACTCTTATTTTTTGTGAGCTCAGGAGTGGACACAGAGATAGGGATGCACGAAGCCAGAAAGATAGAAAGTGATATTGCGCGCGCGCGCGCGCACACATACACACACACACACACACACACACCATTGGTTGTTACAGAGAACTTTCTGGAAAGGAAGATTTTTTTTTTTCCTCCCACATTCAGAGGGTTTGCAGCAATAAGAAAGATAATGAAGAGTGTGTGCTCAGCACACTGGAGACTTTTCTCTACAACACAGTCAGTTTCTCAGACACAGTGTTCTGAAAATTGCACTTGTGTCCTTGACCCCTGCCCCGTAGAATAACGCAGTGAAGACGCTGCACCATAGGCAATTCACTCTTTCCTGCTTCTCAGGGTGGGGGCGGTGGCCTTTTCATGCTGGAGTAATTTTGGTGATTAGGGGAGAACTGTTTCAAACACCTACAGAAAGCAGAAGTAAAGAAGTGGTTCTTAAACTTGTTGGTGCATAATCACAAGTGTGGGGATAGTAAAATAAAAAGGGGCCCCCGTCCCTAGTGATTCTGAAATAGCACATCTGCTGTGGGGACTGAGATTCTGCATTTTTAGTAGGCATACCAGGGAGTGGTAATGCCAGCAGTTGGAAAACCATACCCTCAAAAAGGCCAATAGTAAAGAACATTTCTAGTCAGAGAAGCATTCATGCAGCTGAATACACTTGATTGAGGCAGTGATCCTCAGTCCTCAAAGTTGGTTCCTGGACAGCCTCAGCATCACCTGGGAACTTGTTAGAAATGCCAGTTTAGACATACTGAGCCAGAAACTCTGGAGGTGGGTGCCAGCAATCTGTGTTTTAACAAGGGCTTCGGGGGATTCTGGGGCACACTCAGGAGCGAGGCCAGGTGGCCAGGGCAAGTAGAGTGTCGTAGTGGATTCCCACTCCATTGGTTCTCGGATGCAGCCGCCCATTAGAATTACCTGGGGATGTTTAGAAACTGGGTCACATTGCCAGAGATTCTGATTGAGTTGGTCTGAGATGTAGGGTGAGTATTGGGATTTTTTCAAAAGTCGCCATGCTACTCAGATATGCAGCAAAGTTGAAGACCACTGTCTTCTAGCTTTGGTTACCTGAGTTGTTTTGTTTTTGTTTTTGTTTTTGTTTTTTCTCACTCTGTAATGTGAAAACTTTCATGTAAGCGTTGTCTTTGTCCTCAGTCACCAATAATGAAATGCCACTATCAAGTAAAGGATGAATGTAATGTGTAAACAGTGTCCAGCTGACATGTTTATTCTCCATAATATGCCTTTACACTATCACCTGTGTAGGGAAAAGGTCAATACCTTCCTCCAAGCCATTGGTAAATCAGAGGTAAGGTGAGATGAGAACACAGTGTTTCCGCTTTCACTCCCATGGCCTGTTGGCCAGTCCAGTGGGCCATACCAACTCTCACATCACTAATATCCTCACTTACCTCAAGTGTTCATCCCCTGTGCTGGCAAATTCTCATCTTTATTGCCATAGAAGCAATTGGCAAGGTCGCAAGTCCCAGCCAACAAGACCTGTAGCATCCCCAGCTGTACGTGAGCTTCCGTTTATAGACAAACACATCAGTGACTGGCGATAGTAGGCAATGCAATTTGGGGAAGTAGGTGCCTGCTAAACCGAGGTTATATAGAATATTAATTCCAGTGATGTTCATCAGATAATGCCCACAATTTGCAAATGGCATCCCGGGATTCCTTACCTAGCTTTCTCAATGTTGCCCCTCTAAGTACTAGCAAGCAATATTAATGTGCCACCCCACCTCCACCTTCAATAAAAAATATAGCAAATAGAGCATTTAATCAGTGTCACTGGATGCATAGTTCTGTGACTCTAGCATTCCTCAAAGTGCTTCTTCAAGGACGCAGAAGTTATTAGTCATTGCCGAAGTGAATTGATTCTACCTTTTATAAGCCTGCAGGATACCAACATTTGACAGGAATTGTGTTGATTCTGAACCCTCTCTTCTTCCTGTTACGAGCTCTGTGGTTGTTTTCACAAGGTACATCACGAATGAGTCCTTGGACCTCAACATTGTTGCAAAGGGGGAAAACTCAAGGCTATTACCTTGTTAAAGACATTACCTCACCATGGCACCAAAACATGTATGTTATGTCTCTGGTGGATAAAGCCGAGGAGAGGCAAACTGACATCCTGGCAGGGCTGCTCCGTCTCAATTGACTCATGTATAAATTATTTGCTTGTCTTCCGCTTCAGCGATTATGTAATTTTCCCTCATGTTAGCTGCAATTTTTCAGCCTACTGTGAGAAATCGTGCCCGGTAGCCTATTAATCCCGTCAAAGGTCAGTTATACCAATTAAAGCTATTTTTTTTTTTTTTAACATAGAGACAGCCACTTGCTGGGAAGGCAAAAATGATGAGGTATATAGCATTCTTCTTTAGCTTCTACTGTTTAATTAGATGTATCAGAAAACTCCAGTGCCTTTAATCCTGTCCCAGACCTTTCAGTTGAAATAACTCTTTCAACATCTAAGCATAGAGGGTATAAATAATGAAAGTAGTTTTGTTTGTTTGTTTTCCTCGGTCCGTTATCCTTAGATGCTTCTGAGAATTCCCTCTCTTTTCCCATTTTCTTCGCCTTCTCTCCTCATCCCCAAAGGTGATTGGCTTTTTCTGACTGGGAGTGTTTCTTCAGACAGCTTGTTCATGTGAGGTATTTTTAATGTGAAAGCAGTCTGGAATTTAAAGGCATCTCTAAGTAGCAAAAAGAGTGTTTTAAACTGAATTTTAAAAGTAAATCAAATTATAGCATTGACTTTCAGAAGCTATACAGTGACCTGAGATTTGAAATTGGTTAGATTGGTATAGCAGGATTAAAGAAATCAATCCAGAAAATTATGGATCCTTTTGCAAACCTCTGCTTTGTGTAATGAATATTACCTAGGAACACAAAAAAAGTTTTAGTGAGGATGTATACGCAAGCACACCTCAGGCAGCTGCTTACTAACTGTATCACCTAATAATTTATTTTGTCAAAATATTCCCTATTTCATAGATGAAGGAATTTAGGTAAAGATGTGTTTTGACCTGCCTTTGAACCAGTGATTTCTAAGTTACGGTTTTGTTTCGAGCTTCTTTATTCCTTGAGGAATATAGACTAACTTGTTAGCTTTGCTTTTATAGATGTGCTTCTCATGATGTCATTCTATTAAAACTCAGCATTCCTTTCGATATGGGAAGTGTGCTTGCTGTAATTAGTGTATTGTACCACTGATTATATAATTATAGAAAAATATTTTGGGTTCTTATTGTTAGATAAACTTATGCATTTCAAGCATTATTTGCATTTTAAATAATTATTTTATTTTTTGTCAAGTTTGGGGCAAGTATTAAAAAGATCTCATTCCTGGCTCAGTCAGTTAAGCATCTGACTTCAGCTCAGGTCATGATCTCGCAGCCTGTGAGTTCAAGCCCTGCGTCGGGCTCTGTGCTGACAGTTTGGAGCCTGAAACCTGCTTTGTATTCTCTGTCTCCCTCTCTGTCTGTCCCACCCCCTCCACCACGTGCATGCTGTCTCTCTCTCCCTCTGTCTCTGTCTCTCTCTCTCTCTCAAAAATAAAACATTTAAAAAAATTAAAAAGCTCTTATTCCATTTCCCCACTATTACCTAAGCATAAACATGCTAAATTGACTTTCAGTCTTTTGTAGTTGAGTATTTGCTAGTCATGTTTTGGGCAATTACCAGAGCAATTAGGTCACATGATCTACTGCTCTTTCATCAGGCTTGCCTTTGTCTAGTTAATGATATCTGGTCCACCTTGAAGTCATTTCAGTTTTTATTCAAATGCCTAAGACTCAACCATTGAACTATAGTTTTGAGTCTTCTCTCACTTAAAGATGACTAAACTCGACCTATTTTTAAAGGGTAGCAAATCCCAGAGGAAAAGGGGAAGTCAGAGTGATTTCCCTATCCACTTACTTATTCTCTGTTCATCCA
This sequence comes from Panthera uncia, assembly GCF_023721935.1. NCBI lineage: Eukaryota > Metazoa > Chordata > Mammalia > Carnivora > Felidae > Panthera > Panthera uncia. The sequence goes on along the minus strand of NC_064809.1, from coordinate 89,414,602 downwards.
CAGTTGATGCCACAGTGGTAAGTTCCTCAGTTGGTATTACTCAAAAGTTCGGTTGATCAGTTCTTCAGTGGGTATTACTCAAAATTTCAGTGGCTGAGAGTATGCTTGCATTAACATTGAATTAGAAAGAACAAATTGGGACTCCATTAAATACAAATCACAAGCATGCCATTAGCAAGCTTATAATTTAATGAAATGATTCACAGGCTTGGCCTTGTTACCTGTAAGTCAAGGTCTCGTCAATACCTGGAGAAACTCCTGTATCACCACCTACTGCATCTCCCTAAATATAAGACTGCCCCAGGCAGAAGTGTTCCCTGTGTGTTGGATTCCTCACAGGGCAGCCATTTGAGAGGAACGGGTGATCGTGCAGGTGTGATACAAAACACCGAGAATATAAAAATAACCAAGAGGGGCGCCTGGGTGGCTCAGTTGGTTAAGCGTCCGACTTCAGCTCAGGTCACGATCTTGCGGTCCGTGAGTTTGAGCCCCGCGTCGGGCTCTGGGCTGATGGCTCAGAGCCTGGAGCCTGCTTGCGATTCTGTGTCTCCCTCTCTCTCTGCCCCTCCCCCGTTCATGCTGTGTCTCTCTCAGTCTCAAAAATAAATAAACGTTAAAAAAAAAATTAAAAAAAAAAAATAACCAAGATACAGTGTCTGTCCTCAAGGAGCTCACGGTCTAGTGGAAGAGACAGACATGTGAACTCAGTTAAAGTACAATAGGGCAGATGCTTTCCTGGAGGTGTGTGTGCTGTGTATTTGAAAAGCTTATAGAAGGGAATGCCAACTTTGCCTGGCTCACCAGCCACCTTCTCCAAAGAGGTGCCATGTGCAGAGATCTGAAAACCCTGATGAGCTTTGTTACAAAGTCCAAGGGGGAGCTCCAGGAATGAGGCTGGTCCTTGAAAGGCCCATCGACCCCTCCCCCACACAATATCTCTGCCACGTGCTGAGTGATACTCTAAGTTCAAGACGTAGAGCTCCAGCCCTCTAATATAAAATTTTAATTCCTGTTAAAAATATACTTTTGATGATGCTAATATCAAGTTGTCTGCCATTTACATTCATTGTGGATGAGCTTCAGGTGTGTTTTGTTTGGTTTTCCTGAGTTTTTTGTTTTCATAGTTAAAAAAAAAAATCAGTGCCACAGTGTAGGGAGTCCTGGAAAAGGATGGAGAAAGGGGCTCAGAAAGATGCATGGTGGTATCCGTACCAGAAGAACTGTCCAGGGTGGTCTGAAAGTCTGAAGACAGCTCTTCTCCTAAGGATGGCCTCTATCTGTAGCCATTTCCTCCTCCTTGTTCCTCCTCCTCTTCCCCCATACCCTCTTATCTCACCCTTTTACCCTCCTCCTCTTTCTTCAAATCTAATGTATAATTCTTTCACAGAAATAGAGTTTCCATACCATTTTTAAGAGAAAAAAACTGGTGGGGCGCCTGGGTGGCTCAGTTGGTTAAGCAGCCGACTTCAGCTCAGGTCATGATCTCTCGGTCCATGAGTTTGAGCCCTGCGTCGGGCTCTGTGCTGACAGCTCGGAGCAACAGCTTGGAGCCTGGAGCCTGTTTCAGATTCTGTGTCTCCCTCTCTCTGACCCTCCCCTGTTCATGCTCTGTCCCTCCCTGTCTCAAAAATAAATCGTTAAAAAAAATTAAAAAAAAAAAAAAGAGAAAAAACTGGCTTCAGCTTCACTCATCAAGAACTTCCCACTCAATATAATTTTTACATATTATTGGTTTCTAGTGTGTTTTCATGAAGGCAATGTGAAGGAGTCTTAGCACTTTCAAAGGTGGGGAAGCTGGATGAAGCCACTAGGGGTTTGAAACAAGAAGTGTGACAACCAGGAATGAGATCAAATCTCCCAATGCACAGATGGGGACCAGCCTCCTTCATTTCCTCATGTAGAGTTCTGTAATATCACACTCTTGATTTTAGCTAATATCCATTAAACGGACAAACTACAACATGGTTCCTGACCATTTCACTCACATAGGGTAACACTGTAAAGGACAAAATACTTGACTGACTGAAAAAAGACCCATTTCAAAGACTGTCATGAAGTGTGATTCCACATGAGAGCTTTGGTACTGGGAACTTCCCATCAACAAAACAGGTTGGAGGTGTTCAGATGATGGCCAGAAATACATTCAGAAAGGGTGCTTCCTGCAGTAAATTGAAACATAGCTGTAAATGATTTCAAGGTCTTTTTTTATCTTTGAGACTATTTGAGTCTATAAATATCATTAGTGGAACAGATGGGCAGGCTGTGCCAGTGACCTGTCCCATCAGCAAGAAAGACCAAATGTACTTTCAGTGAAAGGTATGTATTTAGTAAGATAAGTTATGTTATAATTGTGTATTCTGTATTTAGTGCTATGTTCTACATTTAGTAAGATAAGTTCTAGTTATGTACTCTAATGAAGTTGCAGGAGGGTAGCTTTCTTTATGAGAAAATATGAAATGTCTAATATAAATACATATATCTCCATTTCCTTATATATCAAATAAAGGTTATACTCGAACATCATAAGGTTTTGTAAGGCTTAGATCAATCACCTCACGTAATCACTTACTAATGTCTGGACCACAGGAAGCCCTAAATAAGCTGCTATTAGTAATATTGTTGATATTGTTACGGTTTGCAGTCTACGTGAAGTGCCATCCGTCTCTTAGATAGGGAAACATAGTAATGGCTCTATAGACCAGGCAGCTGACGGAGGGCTTTGCTCAAGTTCAAGTGACATTTCCTTATGCCTGGCTGTACTTTATCCTAAAAGAGAACAGTATAGTGAAAAGACAAAGAAAACAGAGTCACCTTTTCCATCCCTCATCCTGTTAGATAACTGAGTGTTAATAGGCTTTAATAAATGTATAAGCCTTCTAGAATGTATTCATGACTAGATGGGGCTTTAGTAATTATAACCCTTTCATTTGCTGTCAAGTGTAGGTGGACTTCTTTTTATGAAATGAAGCGTATCCCTGAGAAGTTGAGCTTAAATTAAATCTTGGTCAAGGATTTCAGTATAAATAAAGTAATAACTAGTAGCAACATTTCTTTTGTCATTTATTACATTCTCCTAAAGCATACCTTGAGATTTCAGTAGGCTGATGTATTATGATGCTCTAGCCAACCACATTAAGACTGCTAATTAATAGTGAAATGACTATAGCCAAGAGCCAAGATAAAGAAATTCTAACCCCTCTCATCTTTGATGCTCAACCTAGATCTTGCATTCTTTATATTGGTCAGCTATTGGCCTCAGATTCTTTCCCATTTAATTTTTACTCTCTGTCCCATTTTTCGGGGGCCAGAAATACAAATGGAACCTATTTTCCAGATGATTGTTTATATCCAGTTTTGATTCGGACAGCCAAATGGCCTCTCTGCATGGTCCACAGCACTCTTGTCTTGCTTATTCACAGCTGCACAGTCCTCTTGGCACGTTCAATGGTATGGGGAAACATGATGTCCCATTGCTGTCCATGGCAGGCTGCGTTTGCCTTGTTAGGCAATGTAAATGCCTGCTGCACCGCTTTGTAATTTGTGTCACTTGAATACAAGTGGGAAGACTTTGAGAGAATTTTCAGAGAAAAATATAAAACAAACTCTTTGAAAATGTGAGAACATAATACATGCTTAGCAGAGAGCATTGTCACTGGTGATTTGTATATAATTATTACTCAGTTTTGGGTGGTACTTAAGCCCTTTGTCCAGGATGAGAAGATTCATTTGTATACATCATCATTATCCCTCCTGACGTGTGCTTTGGTGACACTAATCTGTGTTTTATTTCCTGCAGCAGTAATGACGGGGTTGTCTTCTGTGGCTTTATTATGTTGTCATGTTTTTTCAGTGATCGCCCTCATAGTACAAAAGAAATCTCTCATGTGGGGATAAACTCCAGAATAGCTGACATTTAGCAGTCATGCTGGCAAGCATCTAGTTTTCTTCCACTTCATTCTTTTTCCTTGTCAGGCCGAGTCCCGGGGAATTATCATCGACTGTGGTCAGACCGATAGTCGTCGTAATTTTAGGTCAGATCACATTTCTGAGGTGGAGCTTGTCTCTAAAGACTAGATAGCTTGCCCAGGGGTAGGCTGGACAGGACATCCATGCAGGCCTGCAGATGACAAGCCGATTGGCAGGAAGCTTGGGAAAAAAAAAGGGCGGGTCACCAGGGTGGCTGATTTGGAGGAGCCACCCATAGTCACAGTTGTCAGTGGCCTTCCTAGCTCAGGGGCCAACTTCTAAATCTGACACAGGAAGCACCAAGAGAAACAAATGCACCAGGGCCTGTTGGGAGGATACTGAGAGTTAGTTTAGCAGTGGAGATCTAATGAATCATCTAATTTTGAAGCGACAATGTTCCTTTAAAGTACATCGTATCCCTTTTATTTGCATTTTGCAGTAACAGAACAAACTGTGGGGGCACGGCTTCTGTAAACAGACTATTCAAGAGTATGATGATAGTGACTATTCTCTGTACTTCAGCTCAATAGCCCCTGGTAACAGCCTCATACACAAAACACGGTAAACACAGGGAATGATGAAATGAAATCGACTAGTATCGCTTATTAATTTGTTAGCTGTTTAAATAAAGCCAATCCCCAGGGCAGAATCAATCTGTGCAGCCACTCTGCACGGTCTATGCTCCTGTCAAGGCATGTCACACATTACCTTATAGCTGTGTGTTTGCATTCTGTCTCCTTCAAATAAATGTGAGCTCCCGGAGGGTGAGGACCTTGCCTCGTTTTTCTTGGATTCACCAGCAGAAGCCCAGCACCTAGCACAGAATGGTCCTAGTGGTGTTCAGGGAATTAAATTGAACCAAATACCAAACTGAATACTGCATCTATTTGCTGGAAGATTTTAGCATATGTTTAGGTACACATTTGAAGTTGTACAGCCATATTTGGAAATAAGCATAGTGGGGATTAAGAAGGGTATTGACAATGGGGCACAGGAAAATGCAACTGGGAGAGGAAGAGTGTAGACATGCTCCCAGCCCCCCGGCCCCTTTGCTTCACCGCCAGCAATGTGGGCTGAGGGGCCAGGGTTTGCCCCCCAGCCTCCTCTGACCAGAGGGAAATGAGCCTGTTGACATCCACCGTTGTGTAGCAGAAAGCTTCCTCCAGGCCAGCTAAGTTGCCTGCAGTCTAGAATCTCCTTGTTGACAATTCTGCCTGCCTTGACATTTAGTGTTAAGTAAAGCTCACACTAAGTAAGTATACATTGCCACAAAGTTTCTCCAAGTTCACAAGACCGTTGTCTCAAAATAGAAGGTGGCTATGATGGAAGGAGCAAAAACATGGAGATCCAGTTTAATATTCTTTTTATTTATTATGTGTCAGGCACTGAGCTGAGTGCCATACAAATATTAGCTCGTTTATTTTACTTAATAACCCTCAGCTTAGAAAATGTAATGATCCTTCTTTTATAGATGAGGAAACTGAGGCAGAGGACAATAAAGTAACCTGTCAAGGTCACATCAGAGCTAGTAGGTGGCAGAGCCAGGCCTCGACCCCAGGCAGTCCAGCTGTGGCTCACGCTTCTCCTTGCTACACCAAGTTGCCTCACTCTTGTTCAGTTGTGTGATGAAACGCAAAGACTTGAAGAATCTGCAGTCGGAATCTTCTAGTTCTGAGATTCCTTCAAAGCTCAGCTTACAAACACCAACAGCCCTTGGGGTTGATGCCTTAAATCTCCTGTTTCCATCAAAAACATATTTAATGAGCTTTGCTGTGTGCTACCTTCCAAAGGAAAAGCCAAGATATATATGGCATACCTTTCCGTAAGAAAACTTTTAGTTGAGTAGGGAGATGATACATGGTAGAGTTAATGGGGTGACCCAGGTGATGCCCGGCCCCAGTGTGGTGGGGATCAAAGAAAAGAAGCGATCACATGGAGCTGAGAAGGTAGGAGGCTAGAATGTTGGAGAAGGATTCCGAAGGATTAGTATAGGCTTGAGGTGAGGCTGTAGGCACTTCATTTTCAGCGCAAAGATAGACACGAGGAAACAGCAGAAAACACAGTGGAGGTGCCAAAGAGCATGCACCCAGCTCTGGCTACAGAACATAGCAGGTGTGGCCATGGGGGACAGTTGAAACTGTAGGTGCTTACTTTGGAAGGAAAAAAGGAGAGTGTGGACATTTGGGGCTAGGGAGATGACTTGTGCTTCAGAAAAATGTATCTGCAGTGATGCTTAGGATGCTGCAAAGGCAGGATCTGTGTAAGGGTCCGTCACGTGGTATCAAACAGGAAGAAATGGGGTGGGGGCAACTGGAAAGAAAGGAATGAAAGCAAACGATCATTTGCACTCCTGGAAGACGGCGGCGGGACAGGATCGGTCTTTTTGCCAAGTCGGTTGAAGAGTGGGGACAATTCTGAAGCGATTCGAGTTGGCCTACCGTCTCTTCTTGCTCTAATTCATAGAGCTCCAAGCTGTCGCTGTCATTGCATTATGCTTTCTTCTGGCATCCCGAATCATGGTAACTGACAAAATAGTCTGGGGCACTACTTCTGGGGAGGAGAAAACGATGCTCGCTAACAGGATGGGGCACTAACACTGAAACGGGTTCCAGATCAAGTTAAGGATGTACAAAATATTGATAGTGTTCAGCCTTCATTGCGTATGCATTTTTATCACAAATTAATTTCACAGTACTTCTTTGTTTTCAGAAATATTTTTTTTAATTTCCTGAACTAACTAGATTTTGTAAATATGTATTTTTTTTCACAGATTTCCTACATTTCCTGTTTTATTCCTCTAATAAAATACAGAGGAAAGCTTTATTTTCTTCCTAGATTTGTTTGGGGAAAAATAATGGAGAAAAATGTGTGGATCAATGAGGCTTTTTCATTTCATGGAATCATTTTTGGGGATTTAACAACAGGAAAGAGATGCATGTAAAGCACTAGCGAAGTTCCTGGCACATAAAAGGACTCAGGTTGATTTGACTATTTGAAAGAGAGGCAGAATCAATAGCACACATGGTTAAGGGCCAGGCTCTGAGGGCAGAAAGGCTTCAATTCAAACTGTAGTCCTGCCACTTACTGGCTCTGTGGCCCAAGACACGTTCTCAGTTCATCCTGTTAACCTCAGTTCTTTATCTGTCATATGATGAGATGATGAGACTTCTAGCACATAGGATTAAATGAGATGGTACATAGTACCCGGCCAGAGGTGCTCAGTAATGGTTAACTATCTCTACTACCACACACCATGGCTAACACCCTGTCACCACCATTGTTGGGGCTCTTGCAGCCGGTTTAGTATCTATAATATAAGTTAGGATAAAACCTAGGTGCTTACCAGAAAGGGTACTTACGACATGAAGTTTTATTATATGATACAAGTTCCTAAACTAGTCCTGATAGGCAAACCAGGGGTCTCCTTTCAAGAGACAGGGTTTTCTGCTCCAATGAGTGAAATCTCATTTATGCAGAACACTGTTCTAGCCAGAATTTTCTAGAGACTCACCTGAGGCAAGGATCGAAGTACTTGCTTGGGAAGTACTTGATTTGGGATATACAAATCCAGGACAGTGAGGTGAAGGAAAAGGAAGTCACCAAAAGACCAATGAGGTATGTAAAGCTGCCACATCCCTAGAAACGAAGCAGAATGGTGGTTGCAGGGCCTGGAGGGCATGGGCGGTGAGGAGGGAAATGGGGAGCTGTTCAGTGGGTAATGTGTTTCAGATAAGAGGTGAAAGAGTTCTAGAGATCTGTTGCACAAGGATGTGAATATACTTAATGTTGCTAGATGGTCAGTTTTATGTCCTGTGTTTTTTACCTCACTTTTTAATTTAATTTAATTTAATTTTATTTTATTTTATTTTATTATTTTATTTTATTTTATATTTATTTTTAATTTTTTAAGGTTTATTTATTTATTTTGAGAGATCGAAGGCAAGTGGGGAGGGGCAGAGAGGGAGGGAGCGAGAGAATCCCAAGCAGGCTCCACACTGTCAGCGCAGAGCCTGATGCAGGACTTGAGCTCATGAACCGTGAGATCATGACCTGAGCTGAAACCGAGGGTCGGAAACTCAACCGACTGAGCCACCCAGGTGCCCTTATCCCAATTTTTAAAGTGGGGAAGGGGAGGGAGGCAAACTCATGTGACAGTCAACTAGATAAGAGTGTTAAATGAGGGCTGCCTTTATCGTTACTTTTCTTTATTTTCATAATTATGTATTATTAGAGATCACATGAGAGGAAGGCCTTATGCGTGCAGTGACCGTAGGAATATCTTGCATCCTCTTTTTCTTTGTTGAATGTTAGGGAATTCCTTCTAGGGAAAAATTAAAAACTGAAGCTTTCATTCTCAGCTTGATCTTTGGCCTCATTAGGGGATTCATAATGTAAAGAACCCCCATAGAATAAAGGTGGGCTGCTTTAGAATCAGAGTGAAGATTTAGATGATTTATTAGGCCAACTCCAGGAGATGGGCTTCTAAAAATGTGGAATGTAGTTATTTTTAGTGGCATTTGAGCTTTTCACCCTCCACTTGCTTTCTACCCTCGCTTTCCCATCGCCCCTCTATGAAGATGGGGACTCTCCTAGGCCGAGGTTCATTTGAGCATCAAGAGAACTCCATGCTAGTCATACTCCCTTCTGGAATAATGATATAATAATAATATAAGGCTCCGGTTTAGGAAGAATTGTGCTGTCAGATCCTGTGAGACCCTAGGCTGGATGAGCAGTGAAGAGACAGTTCTCTGCTGTTACTAAGAGTACTGAGGGCCAGTAGAAGCTGCATGGAGATGATATTATGTCTCTTCATTAATTAAATGAGGGATTCAGTCCAGACGTATTCTGTGTGTGCACATGTTTGAATATGCACATATGGTTGGTCCATCCCATCTATAATCCCCAAGATACCCTATAATGTGGTAATGCAGCCTGGGAAGAGAAGCAGGCACATAATACTTATGAAACTCAGAAGTGTATGGGTTTGCTTTTAGTTTCTGATATTATAGACTACAATCAAACCTTTGCATATTTTCGGTTTTATATAAACATTTGTTTTTCACACTCTTTTTAATTATTTCTGGCTAGGTTATTCTTGAATGAATACCAAAGGTATCCTTCCATCAGTCTGTATTTTTTTTTTTTTGTCGACAAAGAAGAATAAAACTATTCTAAACTTCACAACAGATCATAATTATTTACCAGCATGTCGTCACTTAAACCCTAAGGGCTATTAAGAGTCAGAGTAAGAGGAAATGCATTTATGGTAGTTGAGTTTGATGATTCACATTGCTAAGCATCATAGAGGGGAAAAATAAATGAACCATGTGTATCCAAAGAAATGTTACTGTTTAAGCATGGCATTTAAGTGTAAGTTGAATGCACTGCTGAATCCAAAGTAGTATTTTCTCACGAATTAAAAGAGAAAAAGAAAAGTGTTTTCTCTTGTGTTCTAAATCAGATTCATGTGTAAGCATTCTATTAAATTAATACAGCTTTCTCAGATACCATCAATCATTCAAGAATGTTCACTAAACATTCATTGACTACCTACTATGGGCTAGGTTATGGATTTTCAGAAGAATAAAACTGAATCTACCCTCAGGGAGCTCGCAAGCTAGTTGATGAACCAGCTAGCAATAAATTGTAAATATATGTAATAAATGCTCTGGGAACACAGTGCAGTAAGTGATTAATTCTGCCAGAGGGGGTGGAAAAGACTTTGCAGGGGAGGAATCTTTGATCTATGACTAAAAGACAGGTAGGTGTATGGGTTAAGGCTAATAATGCCATCTGCCATGGCATCAACTCTTACATGTCACTCATATCTCAGGCCAGCAGCCTAAAGTGGATCAGCAGTCATGGAAGGAGGCTTTGGCCACAGGGAGATTTGGGAACCATGGATCCATTCCCACTTGCTGCTTTCCCTTCCTTCTTCCAGAACGTTGGAATGAGAGGTTTGCAGATGGAAGTTATTACGGGCAAGACCAAGAAGGAACCCCCCATCACTTCTGTTCACATTCTGTTTCCTGGGACTCAGACGTATGTGGCCACATGTAACTGCAAGGAAGATGGAAATCTACTTTAGACATTAGAAAGTAGTAGTAATCTTGCTACTGTGAGGGGTTGTTTTTAGATTTGCTAGAAGGGTGGATAGCAATATAAATAGAAGAGAAGAGCATGAGAAACAGAGTAACATGAAAGAGGAAGGAATATTCTATTTTGGCTAGGGTGCAAGCACAGAAGCAGGGAAGGCTCAGGGAGAAAGACAAAGTTTCCACTAGTTTTAGAGTTCTCCATTGTTGTTCTAATGTAAGCAAATATTAATTGACCGATTTACTGTGCTGAAATTTACTTTTTTTAAAAATATAATTTATTGTCAAATTGGTTTCCATACAACACCCAGTGCTCATCCCAACATGTGCCCTTCTCAATGCCCATCACCCACTTTCCCCCCTCCCCCACCCTGCATCAACCCTCTTTTTGTTCTCTGTATTTAAGAGTCTCTTATGGTCTGTTTGTAACTTTTTTCCCCCCTTCCCTTCCCCCATGGTCTTCTCTTAAGTTTCTCCAGATCCACATATGAGTGAAAACATATGGTATCTGTCTTTGTCTGCCTGACTTATTTCATTTAGCATAAAACCCTCCAGTTCCATCCTCATTTCCTCAAATGGCCAGATTTCATTCTTTCTCATTGCCAAGCAGTATTCCATTGTATATATAAACGACATCTTTATCTATTCAACGGTTGATGGGCATTTAGGCTCTTTCATAATTTGGCTATTGTTGAAAGTGCTGCTATAAACATTGGGGTACAAGTGCCCCTATGCATCAGCACTCCTATATCCCTTGGGTAAATTCCTAGCAGTGCTATTGCTGGGTCATAGGGTAGTTTTATTTTTAATTTTCTGAGGAACCTCCACAGTTTTCCAGAGTGGCTGCATCAGTTTGCATTCCTACCAACAGTGCAAGAGGGTTCCCATTTCTCCACATCCCCGCCAGCTACTATAGTCTCCCAATTTGTTCATTTTAGCCACTCTGACCAGCGTGAGGTAGTGTCTCAGTGTGGCTTTATTTTTTTTTTTATTTTTTATTTTTTTATTTTTTATTTTCCTGATGATGAGTGATATTGAGCATCGTTTCATTCTGTTGGCCATCTGGATGTCTTCTTTGGAAAAGTGTCTAATCATGTCTTGTGCCCATTTCTTCACTGGATTATTTGTTTTTCGGGTGTGGAATTTGGTGAGTTCTTTATGGATTTTGGATACTAGCCCTTTATCTGATATGTCATTTGCAAATATCTTTTCCCATTCCATCAGTTGCCTTTTAGTTTTGTTGATTGTTTCCTTTGCAGTGCAGAAGCTTTTTATCTTGATGAGGCCCCAATGGTTCAATTTTGTGAAATTTACTTTTGAAATAGTTGTTATATTTATCACATCAAATCTGAGGCATAATATTTTGATAATGCATTTTTTTAATTTAAGTTTTGTTTTTCAACAAGATTATAATCTTCTTGTGGGTAAGGGCCCCATTTATACTTCATATATTTCCCTATAGTTTCCCAAGACCACTGAGATACAAAAGTAGTTAGTCAGTGTTTAATTAATTAGCTTATCGTTTAATAACAGCTTCACAGATATGACTTTTATTTAAAGAGGTATAAAAAAAACAATGTCACTAACCATGATACTATATCTAAATAATCCAGGAGTTCATACTTACTAGCAACTAAGGAGCATCTGTGTTGTATCATTAAATCAAATATTTTAATTGCCCATTGTGTATAGGGCTTTGGACATATTAGTTAGGACAAGTACTTGTTTTCTAGGTATTTAACTCTTCAATAACTTTCAACTTGAAAAACATGTATGATTGTCGTTAGAAAATCTTTATGATATTTAAAGGAGTACACTAGTCCTATATCAAAATGTGTTTGGTTTTATTTACTATAAAACTAAATGTCATTTTCTTTCAAACTGAAAAACATTTCAGATAGACATTTGAATTCAGTCTCCCTGAAAAGAGTAGATTAGTGGGACTCTCACATGAAGGACTATGCAAGTATTTGATGAAAATATTCTGCACTCCAACCAATTCACTTTGTTCATTCTGTGCCATGGTCCTTAAAATCATAGTCCCTGTTGTCTCTTCTGTTTTGTTTTGTTTTGTTTTGTTTTGTTTTTTGAGAGAGAGACAGAGATAGAGACAGAGCATGAGTGGGGGAGGGGCAGAGAAAGAGAGGGAGACACAGAATCCGAAGCAGGCTCCAGACTCTGAGCTGTCTGCACAGAGCCCGACACGGGGCTCGAACTCAAAGACCACGAGATCATGACCTGAGCTGAAATCGGATGCTTCACCGACTGAGCCACCCAGGTGCCCCCCTGTTGTCTCTTAAATTGAAGCTTCTAACCATAATAAATTCTAACATCAGACTTTGTTATGGTTTATAATATGGATAAATATTTCCACTCTATGAGAAGCATTTTCATTAGTAATGTGTTGAAAAATTGAGGTCCTGCCCACGAGAATGATAATCTAATGTTCTCGTTCTGTGTGCCTATCTCATCGGTCTCTTGGATTTGTGACACGCGTATGTGATTGATAGTTACTCATTGTGGCTCTGTGCTTTGCTCTTATCTGAAATTGCAGCAGGGTCATTTAAGTCACTTTAGGTTTCATTTGCCATCATTGGATCATGATGTAGACTTTAAACTGGTGACACATGTTGTCAGCACTTTTAGATGATATGTGAAACTTAAAAGCATATTGGCCAAGTCTATAAGTGAGGGAAACTTGGTACGAAATCTAAATCTATTCATTTTAACTAAACAAACTGTGAATTGTTTCTCATTGGGGTTAATGAAAGTACCGCTCTAAATCTACAGTCTTATATAATTGAAGCCTTCCTCTGTGGAGCATCTGCCAAAGAGCCCATCATGAATACCAAGGAGAGCTCCTAACTCCTCTCCTGAGGGGAGAGAAGACCTCAGGGAGGAAGTAACCTTTGAGCCAGGCTGGAATTAAAGTACACAGAACCAGGCACTCAGCAGTTGCCCCGCGGGCTGCACCCTGCTCTTATGGAAGATAATCCTGCATATTCCTTTACTTTTGATTTTTGAAGTGTGTGGACTAGGTTGGGAAGTTTGCGAGGGTACGGAATGCAGACTGTGGGGCAGGGGGGAGAGAATAGTTTCCCGGTTATTCCATCTACTTTTTCTGTTCATATTTCTGGGCATCCATAGATAGTCACACCTCTCCTCGTTCCTTACTTACCTTACTCTTCTGCATTAGTTTTCTCAATCTTTCATTTGAAAGTTCTCCTTTTTGTATCCATTGGCTGCTAGAGCCAATAGAGGCAAATTCTTGCATGATGGAATTCACAGTGCTGTTAGGGGCAGCCATTCCAGTGTTCCTACCTTGAAGTCGAGTAACAAGAATTCTGGAGGGTTCCTCAAGCTGCATCTATAATTCTTTGCCAATTTCTCACCTAGACGGTATTTCTATTTTAACTTAAAACCTTTTTTTTAACCACTGCTATCCCCCCCCAAAAGCAGACTACTATAGTAAGTATCTGAAGATGAAAGAGAATAAAGTTATAGCAAACTTAGAATATTTTAGTCTTTATTGGTTTAAATCAATCTTCCAATTACTTTAGAAGAATTACAAGTTCATTGCCTATGCTCTTTTAATGGTCACATGTAAAGAATTTATTCAAAATTCCCTTTGATGTCTATAGTTAGGTGACTTAACCCCTATTTCGCAAGTCTTTTGCTTATTCTATGAACTTCTATTGCTGTTAGTATGGATCATTTAAGACTGATTTTAAGATTATATTCCCTTTACTATCTGTAGGTATCTGGACAGTCTGATATGATACAACAGACTTATTTAAAGTTGTTATTCAGAAGCAGCTATATGCCCTTAGAATTGGACAGGGAGTGTCAGACCCAGGATGACTCAGTTGACTCGGGGTTCACTGGACAATAAGGCAGCTAGGACATCGTAGAGGAGGGGCTGCCTTCTTCTCCCAGGGAGTGAGGTTACACCTAAGCTCGCTTTTCTATAGGATCTGTGGCTTCATCCCCTTGAAGGGTGGACTGTGGCATCCAGGTGTTCAGTTTTCTCTGGCTGTTCCTACAGGTAGCTGGCATCCTACATTGTGGCTTCTCGGCACTGAACACTGATGGGGCTGCTTCTGATTCTTGCCTTACACCATGGAGACACAGGAGTGAGAGTCCTCCACTGGCACTCTCAAACAGTGCCAGCAGCACCCTGCCCCATAATAAATAGTTTAATCTTCACTAGTCCGCTTAGCTTGTCATCACCATCATTTCCATAACTCAGACGAATATAGTCTAATTTATTGTAACGCTGTTTGGCCCATAAGTGGATTCTAATAATTTATTGTTCTGCTAGCGGTAGTCTGTAGCAGGCAGGGACAATGCAGACCTGGAAGCCTTCCCAGCTCCAAAATCACTCTTTCCCGTAGACTACCAATTAGAAATCCATTTGGATTAACAGATACCCTTTAAAATGTCAATACGCGCTGAGGATGTTAATCCAATCAGCCTTTTACACCTTAGCATGATATTACTTTGATGAGTTCATCATATTCTTTTTCTTTTAGTGCCTAATTAAGCTCAGCCACAGTGGTGTAGGCATACAGGTAATGTAGGCATTCCAGGGAAACGGCTGATAGACCTGCAGGATTTGAAATTGAGAACGCCGCAAGAGGGCGCTGAGGGCCAGGGGTGGAGAAGGGCATGTTTCTGCCGAGTGCCTTAGCGGTAGCTGCCCTGCCCTCATTGTAGCATGGACAATTTCCCCAGTTCTGTAGAGTAATGATTCTCAAATGTCAATGTTGCCTATGATTCATATAGGGATCTTAATGAACTACAGATTCTGGTTCTATGGATCTGAGTGCAGCCTAAGATTCTGCATCCCTTAACAAGCTTCCAGATGCTACCGATGCTGCTGGTCCTGAGAACCACATTTTGAGTAGCAAGTCTGCAGAATACGCAATGTATCCTGGAAAGCAATAGAAATAAGTGTTTGTCCATTTCCAAATTTTTTTCTGGCTTTTCTTACAGAGATTCCTTTCTCTTCTAACCCCTCTTCCCAGCAGTACTATTTGTTTTTCAAGCAAGAAGATTTCTGGTGTTTCCATCCCTTTTATCTTTGTTCGAAACTTGTAGATGGGACAGCTGGCAAATCCTACCAGTGCAGAATGTGTCTTTTCTTCTGGCTGGACCAGTCCTTTGCATGATGTTTGTGAGATATTCTAAGCTCACACATTTAAGAATGAACTTCAAGTGAATAAATTTATCCTTCTTAAATTTTAAGTGTTCAGTTTACTCCACAGCAGCAAAGCACCCCGTCTCTGGTTAGGGGGTGATTAGGTGACAGAGCCTGGCATCGCAGTGGCCCAGCTTTGCTGCTGCTGACCGTGCTGCCCACACTGTGATCACTGAGCATCTCTCCTCTTGGGCTTCTGGGATGCCTCTGTGTCCTGCTCCTAACCGGTCCTTTCCAATGCACTTTATTACCTCTACCTCCTTCCTTTGGTGTTTCAGCCTTTCTTATACTTTGAAATGTCCCTGTACCTCTGCATGTCAAGTCTTACTCATTTTTAAGATATGTCTGAGCTGGGTGGCTCAGTCGGTTGGGTGTCTGACTTCGACTCAGGTCACGATCTCATGGCTCATGGGTTCGAGCCCCGTGTCGAGCTCTGTGCTGACAGCTCGGCGCCTGGAGCCTGCCTTGGATTCTGTGTCTCCCTCTCTCTCTGCCCCTCCCTGGCTTGTGCTCTGACTCTCTCTCCTTCAAAAATAAATAAACATTTAAAAAAAGATATGTTCAAAGGTTGCTTCCACTTGCTCCGTGCATTTAGCCCTTTCTCTCTGCTCTGTAAGGACTTTGCATAATTCTACTACCATTGCACTTACCATCTATTACAGTGTTTTATTTATGTGTTTGTCTTAGCATTGGGATATGAGCTTCTTAAGAAAAACATCATCTTGTTCATTTTTATTTCTGTAACTCCTATTGCAATATCTGGGACCTACTGGGCACAGAATACACGTCAAATGAATGCATTTATTGATCAGCCTGTTTTTCCTTCTCATTCACTCTGTATAATTCCTGAGTTATCATTTACCCCTGCGTAACTTGCCTTTCCTCAGCTTTGATTTATCTGTGGTCCTGGCCAAACCAACAAGGTCTTTCTGTTCTCTCTATAAATCACCTGTAAGTCATTTGTATATTTTCTGCTGGGTTTTACTGACTATTCCTGAATGCTGATTTGGTAAAACTGCAATCCTTTTTACAGACTAGTTTATATATGTTCTGGTCAGACTTCCTGTAGAGGTAATTTGGTAGCTTTGCCACCTGGGAGCAATAGAAGGTTTTGATGTTCCTCACTATCTATGGATCTCGTGATGGAGCGATCCTTTCAGATACAGCTGTCAGGCGATGCATGAAATGCTTTGTCCCTGACATTGAACTGGTCCCTGCAATGCAGTGCTTCCTACTTTTGCCTTTTGTGGGACCAAAATGACTTTGTTAGAACTGGAAGCCCAATTCATTAATCTCCTGCTGGTGATATATAGCCATACAGTACTATGAATTTAGTAATTGTCAGCAGCACTAATAGAACTGTTTATAATGTAATTGGGTAGGATTTCTGTGTATGAAACTAAATTATGATGGATGTGTTACTCAAGGGTGAGGGAAAATAACCTTTAGATAGTGTCAGAGTCTGGGTGGGACTGAGTTGTCTACACAGAAGGAGGTGCTGAGGCAAAAACAGGAGATGCATAGGATGGGGGTGTCAGGCCTCCTCTGGGGCAGGGGGGCTGGGAAGGAAGGGTCAACTTCGATGACCTTAAACATCAATGAGCTTAACAATCCAGAGCAGACTGCTTCACAATCGGGGACCCTCATTCAGACACATCTTGGACGTCAGAATGTACGGTAGGACCCAAAACCAAGAAGACAAATAAAATGGCAAGAATCCCCTGAGCAATCTAGGAGCAAGAAGAACCAGAAACTCAAAGCGATTGTGTATAAGGCAGAAATGGGGCCCCATGCTCTTTATTATCTTTTCAGGCACCAGTCCACAAGAAGGGGTAGGCTATGTATTGCAGAAAGAATTAAATGGCTGGAAAAGGAGTAAAGAGGCAGGGGAAGGCTATTCTTATAGGACTGGACCTTCCCGCTGCCCCCCCCCCCCGAAATAAAGGACCATCTTGATAAATGCATTGGTGAGAAATGAAGGGGAAAGAGGGACTTGAGGAAAGAATGGAACTAATCAGTGTTTATTTCATTTCAAATGTTTTTGTGCATTTGTTCATATATTAATTTACAGTGCTGCTTACTTTGGTAGCTTTCCACTGTCACACCTGGAAGAACAGGAGTTTGGTGGATCTCTAGGGAGCATGCTTAGGAAATGAAGATAATATTTTAATTATGACATAGACCGCAATGGGAAAGCACTAAAGGCACCTGAGAAAGAAATGGTTATTATCATAGGTAAGGGCAAGAACGTCTATACAGCTCTAGTGTCTCTATTTTTTACTGTACGGTAAAGTTACTACTGGTAATGAGAATTTGCCTCCTTCCACTTAAGCGTGTAGTGTAGAAAAGGCCCTCCACAATGATTTCAGTCTTTTCATACCTGTGGCCCTTGTGCCGTAAGCCCCTGGGAACTGACGATTTTGAATAGAAGATAGATTAATTTGTTAACACACTAATTTTACCACTGTTTATCTTGTCTGGTTTTATTACAGATTGTTAACTTTCTTTCTCCTCCCTGTTATCCCATTCTTAGGGGTTGGGGGGGCGGTTTACACAAAATCCTAGACTCTTTAGGACAGGCTCCTCCTGAGTCCTGGTAAAGGTCAAGGGCCTGGTTTAAAAAAAAAAAAAAAGTCTACATTATGGGTATCATTTACTCCACTTGCCCCTATGAAGCATGGCCACTGTTCTGCACTGGCTGATCTATTGACTTCTTCCAGGTCCCTGGCTCCTGATCCACAGATCTAGTCATATCGGTCATACCTGGGCTTTTGATAGAGTTCCTCCTCATGACTTCTACTCTAACCCCTACTCTTTTGATAAAGTTGTTTTGTTTTGGTTTGATAACTCCACCAGCTCAGATAATAGCAGGACTCATGTTGCTTCTGAGTCTTAACCCGTCCACTTTGGGGGAAACTGACGCTAAGCCAGTGGTTCTCAACATTTTTTCTACCTCAACATGCTTGGGGATAGAAATATACTTAGTATTAACCTACAGCTGAAGCCATTGCCCCCAAATATTTTTAACAGATATTTAATGAGTACCTGCTGTGTGCCAGGCATTACACTGAGCCCGAGGGTGAATATTAGGTGGATAAGTGCAGTCCCTGCATTCTGGCTTCAGACCAGTTCTCTTTTTTAATTTTTTTCATACAATGTGTTTTCGAGGGCTGCTTGTTTGCCAGAGAAGTAGACATCTCTTATTGGCCTATTTATCTGCAAACTGTAATCGGGGAAGGCTGCTAACGCAGTGGTACCTGGCAAAGCTTCTTCATCACCTAGACATTAACCATTCTGTTCATAGAAAGGTGGATACTGCTCTTTTCTCAACCTGAATTTAATTCTTAAGTTGACTATTTTACCGCCTACTTCTGCTAGTCATTAACTGCCTTGATTTAACTATCCTTTTGAATTGTCAAAATACAGATAATAAATAGGGCTGACATTTCCTTTTTATTTTTTTATTGCCTCGTCGTGTTTCCCTTGCCCTTTTCGTCTCTCAGCCTGCAGTCTCCTCCGATTATCATCTGGGGGAGAGCAGCCATTTCTTCCCGTGTTACTGTTTTCTGTTTCCCACGCCATCTCTCATTTATGATGTAATGTTTTTGTATTTTTCTGGGTCAGATGTATATGGTGTGAAACATCAGACACGACCACAGATCTGTCTTATCCAAACAGTGTAAATCTGTTTAGCACCTCGTTTGCAGTTAACCTTTCTTCAGTGTGATCTTGGAAATGCTATGGTTGTTTTTTCTTGACTTTCTAATTATCTTCCCGTAATAACGTATTCTCCTTGCAGAGGGGTTGGTGGTTTGGTCGGGACACCTTCTGGACAGCAGAGCTCCGTTAGGCAACGTCGTACCAGTGCCTTGATGATTACAAGCAAACGTGTCTGTCTGGTGCCCATTATTTCCTTGAAAATACTGTTCCCTGTCTCTTTCTGTCACCCCCACCACTGCAGAAATGATTTCATTAGCAGTTTGTTTGAAACAAACATCCCAACTTCTTGGAAAGAGCAGACGAGTTGAGGAGGCTTCCAGAAAAAATGCAAATGGACACAGTTCATATCAGAAGGAGGTCACCCCTCTCCTGGAGGAAACTCTGTGTGGATTTTCAGTAGTAAGCCTGTAAAAAACTGGCAGCCCTGATAAATCAGAAGCAAGACAGGTGAAAATAAAATAATACAAGAGCAGGGAAATAACCTAGGTACTGTATAAGCAGAGGGAAAGAGGTATGATGGTATATAATTTCTTCTGTATGGTGATCTGTTGACAGAAAATCATTTTTTCTCGTGTGAATTGAGTGAAGAATTGATAGAGAGGATGGGAAGCAACGAAAAGGGAAAAGTGCCAGGAGAGAAAAGGATGAGGAGGGAGCTAGCTATTCTCTGAAGATGGGAAGCCATGATGTTTTGGAAACTGGAAGAATATTCAGATTCGTGACATTGTAGCTTTTTGTTGTCTGATAACATAGAGCCACTGGCCACAAGAGGCTATATAGTACCTGCAACGTGGTCAGTCCAGATTGAGTTGTGCTGTAAGTAAAGAATACATACCAGATTCCAAGTCTTAGCGTATATATAACATACAAATGATATATTGTATTGTATTGTATTATATTATATTATATTATATTATATTATATTATATATGTAATTTTAATGATCTTTAACAAGATGTGAAATATCTTATCAGTAACTCTTGGCTTGATTACACGTTGAATGGATAACTTTGTGATATTGGACTAAGTAAAATGTTATTAAAATTAATTTCTGTCATTTAAAATTTATTTTAAATATGACTACAGAATATTTAAAATTACATGTGTGGCCCACATTTCTATCGGCTAGTGCTAGTCTAGTCTAGCCCTATGCTGTTAGTATGACTATCTTGTATCTTTGGCATTTCAACCATGGTTGACTTTCTTGTGTGATTGATTTTACTTTCTCCTCACATTTTCCTGTGAGTATGTTAATTTTCAGGTAGTTGTTTCATTTGTTTTGGAGTTGTATTTTTAAAATAAGTAGATATGAATAAAGAGAATGAACAACATAATCAGAGAATTATTTTTATGAACAGGCTCAGGAGACATTCCTCTGAAATAAAGGATTTTTAAGTACTTCTTAAGTAAACAGTCTTGTCAAATTTTCATTATTGGTAGATATACTACACAAAAAAGGACCTAAGAGAATAAATTGATTCAGAATTATCCTCTTTTATTCCTATTAGAGGAGCCGATGTTGCATCATCTTAAAAAAAAAAAAAAAAAGAGAGAGAGAGAGAGAGAGCCATGAGCAGTTTAGCAAGAGAGGGGAGCTGTTTTTCTGAGCATTATTCTTTATCACCAAACCTTTTTCTTACAGATTCGAGAAGGCTTGGTCAAATTTGGACTTTAAAAAAAATTCTTTGCATTTCTAGCTTTGAAATTTAAACCTGTATACATTTTTTCCAAGTTTTTATTTAAGTTCTAGTTAGTTAACATATAGTGTAATATTGGTTTCAGGAGTAGAATTTAGTGATTCATCACTTACATATAACACCCACTGCTCATCACAAGTGCCCTTCTTTATACCCATCACCCATCTAGCCAATCCCCCACCCATCTCCCTCCATCAACTCTCACTTTGTTGTCTATCGTTAAGAGTCTCTTGTGGTTTCTTTCTCTCTCTCCTCTCCCCTCCTTCCTGTGTGTTCATCTGTTTTGTTTCTTAAGTCCCACATGTGAGTGAAATCATATGGTATTTATCTTTCTCTGATGTATTTTGCTTAAAATAATACACTCTAGCTCCATCCACATCATTGCAAATGGCAAGATTGTGTTCTTTTTGATGGCTGAGTAATATTCCATCATATATACATACCACATCCTCTTTATCCATTTATCAGTTGAAGGACATCTGAGCTCTTTCCCTAATTTGTCTATTGTTGATAATGCTGCTATAAATATTGGGATGCATATGTCCCTTCAAATCAGTACTTTTGTATCCTTTGGGTAAATACCTAGTAGTGCAATTGCTGGGTCGTAGGGTAGTTCTATTTTTAACTTTTTGAGAAACTAAATTTGCGTACAGTTAAGGCATACTTGCCCATATCCATGTCTTTAGTGAATCTGGTTCTGCTGAGAGGAATATATGAGCCCTTCCACCAGGTTCTGGCTGGCTCCTAAAGTTCATCCATGTCGACGTTCTTGATTTTAGGCAAGTTAGTTCATCTCTCCAAGCCCAATTTGTCTCATGTAACATCAAGATAATTATAATAGCTAGTAATTGTATTCTTGTGAGAATTAAATGAGATAATTATCCAAGGCATTTAGCACAGTGTCTGACACATTAGTGCTCAATACATATTAATGGATCTTAGAGGTATAACTTTGATTGTGGAAATAGCGTCCTCATTTACCTCCCCTTATTTTGGCCCTATATTCTTCTAATGGGATGCATCAACAGAAGGCTAAGTGATTTTTCCAACATCTTTAATGAGTTGAAAGCACTCTTGGCTTTAGAACTCAAGTTTCAGTCCTTCTATGTTCTGGGCCAGGAGCCAGAAATTATTGCTGGCTACAGTTCAGATTCTGGGAGAGAAGCAGGGTGACTACAGTCCTGACAAGGACTTTTGTGGAAGTCAAGAACCTTACATGGATCCTGACACTGTTATTTGTATCACTTATGTTTCATAGGCACTGACAGGGCTAGGGATGACCCAGTTAAACTCAGATAGCTAAAGCAAACTGAGAGAAACATGGCCTGGGATTAGATCTTTCCAGCTATAGGGTGGTAGTGGGGATAGGAAGGGCAAGCAGAACACACATCAGAGGTTATGGCAACAAACGTACTCATCATTGGGGTCCAACGTGAGTGACATCGTAACAAGAACATCTGACCGCCAGGCTGTGCACAGCCACAGGTTCTCTTCACGTGGCAATGTTTGAGGATCTACTCAATTCACATCTGGGGCATCTGTTGGAAGAGCCTAGATAACATGCCAGGACTCAGGACTGCAGAGGAAAGCTCAAGAAGATAGGATCACAGTCCTAGAAATACTGGGCGCTCTACTAGGATAGAAGCTCAGGAAAGAATCTGTCAAAGAGTTCATGCATGAAGAGCAGGGGACTCCAATAACAGGTAGAGGCTAGTTCCTGAGAACTGAGCCTCAGCAGATTTGTGGTAAGATTAGCTTGATGCTAATTTTCCTTGAAGAACAAAACCAATCCAATATTGTTCCTTAAATCTCTCTTGCCTGAGTTCTAGAAGGCGATGGGGCTGGGTTTATAGACTGGGAAATGGGAATTAGTGACTATTCAATGACCCCTTACTGAGGAAGAGAAGTAGTCAAGTTATGATAATCCCAACAGTCAGTTTGACAAATATGGGTACCACTGAGACTGTGGGAAATCTCAGTAATACCCCTAACTGGTATATGGGACTTGGAGCCTCTGATTCCTTTAGAAGATCAAGCCTCTTTTTTTCCTTTTTATAATTTATTTATTTATTTATTTATTTATTTATTATAATTAATTGTCAAATTGGTTTACATACAACACCCAGTGCTCATCCCAACAAGTGCCCTTCCTCAATACCTATCACCCACTTTGCCCTCTCCCCCACCCCCTATCAGCCCTCAGTTTGTTCTCTGTATTTAAGAGTCTTTTATGGTTTGCCTCCTTCCCTCTCTGTTTGTAACTATTTTTTCCCCTTCCCTTCCCCCATGGTCTTCTGTTAAGTTTCTCAAGATCCACATATGAGTGAAAACGTATAATCAAGCCTCTTCTTGTGAGATGTTTAGTACCTTAGATAGGTAAGTTAGTGGAAAAATCACACTCTTGGCCCCACCATTCATTGTTTCTTGGTGCAAATTACTTTGCTTTTCTGAGCCTCAGTCTATACAATGGAGATAAATTACAGGACCCACCTCATAGGATTTCTTTGAGGCTTAAATTAGATAATCAACCTAGGATATTTGGCATATCTCTAAGTACTCGATAGATGTTAATAATAATTATTATTATCTAGTTACTAATCTTAGTTTTCCTTTTGGCAAGTGTTACAGTAGACAGTGTAGTGTGCTTCTCTGATAACTTCAATATCATGATCTTTTTAGCCCAGAAATTTATCGTGACCCAAGCAAATTGTAGAGCCTGTATCTGTGGTCACTAGGATGGATACTGACTTACTAATCATGTCAATCTGTGAACAAATATCTAAAGCTCTTTTGGTCAAGGATCAAAGTTCCTGAGGAACTTCTGGGCAAAATAAAGGAGGGAAGAATACTGAATAAGTAAAGGAGGAATTGGGCAGGGTAGGTTCCTAGCAGGAATGGAGAAGGCAACTTGGGAAAGTAAGGTTCCATCCTGACCATTTAACACCTTCATGTTATTGCAGTAGGAGACACATCAAAGGCATTTGTTAGGCGTCTTATTTGCATAATTAATGTAGCTCACTCCCACCAATTCCCATTCATTCCCGCTGCTAGCACCGTGCACTTACCACCACGACCTCCTAGTGGTCTCCCTGTTCCCCTCTTCCTAATTCTGATCCATCTTCTTCAGGTCACAGGAATGACCTTTCTCAAAATATACAATGGACCTTTTCCTCTTGAACTTGCAAGGCTCTCAAGTTCTGCCCCCTGCCTGCCTCACGGCTCTTCTCTCGCTCTGCTCCCTCTCAGTCCATCTCTGTACTTCTTTCCAGTCCTCCAATATCTGTGCTTGTCTCTGCCATGAGACATTGCAGTCAAGGGCACCAGACATGGATTTCCCTGAAAACCCTTCCCTTCCCCTTCCTGAAACTGGTCAGCTCCCATTGTTAGGAGCCATCTTTGCAACCCGCCCTTCTCTTTTCTACTATGCCATCACAACTTTATGAAATAGTCACCTGTTTGGTGTCTGCCTTCTCAACTAGAATTTAAAACATCAAGAGGACATTAAAAAATCAGTCTGCCTAACATGGCACCTGATACATGGTGGGTGACGATTAGATATTTGTTAAAGGATGGACAAAAGAGTAAAGAAATAGGTCCAAGACAGAACAAAGAGATGTGGCAATATTGTTAGCTTTTAAAAATAATCTCAAAAGGGATACTAAGTTGACGGGAGAGGAAGAGGGAGCTAGAAATTATGCTGGAAAGACTAGAGAGATAAGAAGTAATGAGGTGATTTTATGAGGTGAAAGTGTGTAAAAGAAACAGACAGTGAGTATCCTGGGAATCGCTAGAGGTGAAATAGAGGACGACTGGCAGAACCTAGAAAAAAAACAGTCACAGTGAACTGCAACCGAAGCAGAGAAGCACCTTGTGCAGCGGAGGGTAATGACTTAGTAACCTTCAGGTACCAGAGGGAAGGAAAGTGACCGTTGTTTAGCTCTGTGCTTTATTTCACTGACAGAGGTGCACACGTGATCACGGTCAGCTCTTCCAAGATAAGTCTTCCTTGCTGCTTTGCAGCTCTACCTGAACATTCCTGATGAACAGTTGTCACTTTGCAAGGCTCCATGAATGCTAGGATGTATTTTAACAACAAGAAGAAGATTCGCGAACCAACCAAGCACTGTTGTATATTCGATGCGAAGACTTCTTTCCCAGGAAATGCCATAGCGAATCTTGTCTAATTTCGACTCATGACACCAGTGCATCTACCTAACAAACCTCTTTCCCAGATCTCTTTAAATTTTTCACTTAAAGCTTTTTTTTCCCAGGAATTTTTAGCAGCAGAGAAGAATCAACTCACATACTTAGAATATATATGTTCACCTTCTCTGTCCTTTTCCTGGATGTCGCATCGCATGTGTGTCTCAAGATTCCTCTTCCGATTTAACTGTGTCATATCCTAAGGGCCATCTTTGCTTACTGGTAAGCAAGGAATGGAGGGGAAGCCTGGACTTGCTGTTTAACGCTGGAGCATATTCCCCGGGGGATGGATTCATGCTAAAATTGATAAGAAACAGGATTAGGAAAAGATTTGTCTTGGTAATGACAGCTTTTGTATTTGGAAGTCCCGCCACTTAGAATTGATGGGCCCTCTCTTTCTGCAGCCTGCCTTCGCTGGCCTATTTTCTCAGACAGCTTCTTGATGGTTTCCTTCCCCTGACACCTTCCTTTCACCCTTCCTGCCACCTTTGTTCTTAGGATTTCTTCACTCTTGTCACCTCTGTTCCTTTCTGTTTCTCCTGCTGTCACTTAAACTTTTTATCTTTCTACCAAGTTGGATCAGATTTTCCCTTTTGTCATAAAGGAGCCTTAGAATGACTTCAGGCAATATGGAGTGAGTCCGAAATTTATGTGTGGACTCTGGCCTAGGTATCCCGGCAGGCTCCTCTGGCACCATGGCCACGGGGCAACTTACTGCAAGTTTTTATTACTGCCTCCGTGGTCTCTTTCAGGCAGTTGGTTTCCATAACTTTTCTTTACACCGGAGTTCGGTCTCCTTCCCAATCTTTCCTCTATGCCTTGGAAAATTCTTCTTATCAGTTCAACATTACAAACCTAAGGTTTAATTTCTGCCTGAGCACCTTGAAACCTGCTTATCATCTTCTTTCAGGAAGCCACGGAAATCGGTTATGGTACAGCTTCCTGTCGAACAGATTTGAACAGCAGCCAGGGCAAAGCCTTTAAAGAGCATACCAAGAAGAACGCAGGACGCTCTGCCTCCTACTGCCCATCACATTTCTTGGCTCCCGTGTCCACATCTGTGAAATGGGGATAACAAAAGTACCCACCTCGTAGGATTGTCATTAGTGTTAAATGAGTTCATGCATGTTAAAAAGTTGTCAACGGGCCTGTCCATAGTTAATGCTCGATAAATGTTAGTCATGATATTAATTATATTTGTTATTATTATAACTGACGTTTGACATAATATGCAGCCTTTATTTTTTTAATATTAAAAAAAATTTTAATGTTTACGTTTATTTTTGAGACAGAGAGAGAGCATGAGCGGGGGAGGGGCAGAGAGAGAGGGAGACATAGAATCCGAAGCAGGCTCCAGGGTCCGAGGCATCAGCACAGAGCCCGATGTGGGGCTCTAACTCGCCAACGGCGAGATCATGACCTGAGCCCAAGTCGGACACTCAACCGACTGAGCCACCCAGGCACCCCTTAATATTTTTTATGTTTATTTATTATTTTTGAGAGAGAGGCAGAGCGCAAGTGGGGGAGAAGCAGAGAGAGACACACACACAGAATCCAAAGCAGCTCCAGGCCCCGAGCTGTCAGCAGAGCCCAACGCGAGGCTTGAACCCGCGAACTGCAAGATCATGACCTGAGGCTTAGTCAGTTGCTTAACCCACTGAGCCACCCGGGCACCCCAATATGCAGCCTTTAAATACGTTATCAATCTAATAAGGAGATTTCTACTCTTCTTTAAGCCTCAATTCTTTCACGGGTACTTCTTTCTAATAACAGATCTTCTAATATTGCCTCCTTGCTGAGTTTTTATAACTGTCTTCCCACTATTCACAGAACTTAGGTGTTTATTCCCATCCATCTTTGGAGAGTTCCTTATCTGAAGTAATTTTATTCTCATAGTAATCTGAGTCGATCTCTTTAAATCTCTTGCCTGTTTTGTTCCCTGCAAATCATTCCATCTATGTGCCAAGAAAATTAACACTTCTATATCCTGACTCTGGTTCCCCTCTTTAACGTACAGTTCAGAGAGGTGATTTTAATTTTTAAGCACTAATCATTTTGAGCCTTTGTTACCGTAGAAACCACAGTTCTCATCCTGAAACATGACAGCAGCGATCACCCCTGACAGTTCACAGACCTGAATTTCAGACAATCAAAGGCAAAGTAATTTGGAGGTCTGTTCGTTTAGAATTTTCTTTCACAATTCCAAGGGAGCACAGCTCAGGCTCTCTTCCAATTTGTCAGCAGCAAGAAAAGGCATGTAGATAGAGAGCCGAATACCACCTTTCAGGCCAAGGTATCAGCCCCAAACACATTTTTATTATTCTCTGGAAAATAAGGTTGTAAAAAAAGTAATTGCTGACATCACCTTAATGATAGCACTTTAAGTATGCTGCTGTAATTAAAATAGGAATTTTATTACACTAGACCTCTGAGAGCCTAGCGTATATACCATTCAGATCTCAGGATTTACAGAGCAAGCAACTTTGATTCCTGCTGTTTTTGCTGCGTGGGCCACACGTTTCCTTTGTGCCTCACCTAGTTGCAGCTTATGTAGAAAACCACCTCTCTCCTTCCGAACAACAATAAGCATCTGTGTTTAGAATGATGCCCTGCAGTGATGGTGCCAAGGCTTTCAACAAACTGAAATGTCACAAAAGGAAGTCCTCTGCCCCCTTGGGTTTCTTCTAGAATAAAATGTATACATCTTGTGCAGTGAGGTTAGAATCCTGCAAGACAGTTTGGTTAAAATTTGAAAAGGGCTCTCTTCTTTCGGTGGGACGTCCTACCCATTTTATTTCTATTACCTGATCCGTTAGTTAGAAATCGTATACACCTGCTAGTTATAAAGACCCTCTTTTTTAAGGTGTCGGCCCTTTTTTTTTTTTTAAGGCGTTTTCCTCAGAAGTCCCATCCAAAAACTTCTTTTTTTTTTTTTTTTTAATTTTTTTTTTCAACGTTTATTTATTTTTGGGACAGAGAGAGACAGAGCATGAACGGGGGAGGGGCAGAGAGAGAGGGAGACACAGAATCGGAAACAGGCTCCAGGCTCCGAGCCATCAGCCCAGAGCCTGACGCGGGGCTCGAACTCACAGACCGTGAGATCGTGACCTGGCTGAAGTCGGACGCTTAACCGACTGCGCCACCCAGGCGCCCCCATCCAAAAACTTCTATCCACACCTTGTTAGCCAGAAATTAGTCACCTGGAAAGTATATAACTTATCAGCTGAATATATTGCCTTCTGTCCAAAAAATCAACGTTCTATATTAAGGAAAAAGGAAAGAAGGGATATTGGTTTGGCAGTTAGTAGCCTTCACCCCAAAGGACAAAGTATAAAAACAAGTATTAACAGCAGATTCCTGTCTTCCATACTCTCTCTCTTGAATTGTTTTTTTTTTTTAATTTTTTTTTAACCTTTATTTATTTTTGAGACAGAGAGAGACAGAGCATGAACGGGGGAGGGGCAGAGAGAGAGGGAGACACAGAATCGGAAGCAGGCTCCAGGCTCTGAGCCATCAGCCCAGAGCCGGATGCGGGGCTCGAACTCATGCACCGCGAGATCGTGACCTGAGCTGAAGTTGGACCCTTAACCGACTGAGCCACCCAGGCGCCCCTCTCTCTCGAATTGTTTATCCACAGAAAAATACTTATTTATTCAGCATGTAAATATTCAGAAATATTTTTCTGTTGACAGAAAAATTACTCTTAATCACAATAAAATTGAATATCGGCCCGATCCTTAATGACTTTTCTGAATCAGCAAAGTTCTATTTTTTAAGTATCGTTTTCATGCAACTTGAGTGTTTTAAATTATTTGAGAGTGGGCCATTTGGATATGACACGTTGGGTCCCAGATGAAAAGAATGTTTCATTCTCATCCATATTACACTTCTCAATCCTTTGAACTAAAGCAAGTTTCTTATAATCCTAAAATCCAGTACATAGTTTTCAGAAGTTAAAAGTCGGTCCCTGACACCCTTCCTGTACTAGTACGGATAGGTCCTGCCTCTATTATTAGTCCACTGTCGTCCGTTTGATGTACTTTGATACGAATAATTCTCTCAAGATTGTTTTGTAAGTGGTAGTAAAATATACATAAGGGGCGCCTGGGTGGCGCAGTCGGTTGAGCGTCCGACTTCAGCCAGGTCACCATCTCGCGGTCCGTGAGTTCGAGCCCCGCGTCGGGCTCTGGGCTGATGGCTCGGAGCCTGGAGCCTGTTTCTGATTCTGTGTCTCCCTCTCTCTCTGCCCCTCCCCCGTTCATGCTCTGTCTCTCTCTGTCCCAAAAATAAATAAAAAAACGTTGAAAAAAAATATACATAAAACGTAAGCATGTACATAACATAAAATTTGCCATTTTACCTATTTCTAAGTGTACAGTTCAGTATCGTGAGGTATATTCACGTTGTTGTGGAACTCCCCATCTTGTTTTTATGTCGTTATTTTGACCTAATCATTTTCTTGTCTACTATAGTCTCTGGCACGAAGTAGTGCTCTGCCACTGTTTGTTCGTGCAGGTGAATTTTTCTTTGAATGTTTATTTACATTTCAGAGAGAGAGACAGAGTGTGAGCAGGGGAGGGGCGGAGAAAGAGGGAGACACAGAATCGGAAGGAGGCTCCAGGCTCCGAGCTGTCAGCACAGAGTCCGATGCAGGGCTCGAACCCGTGAACCGCGAGATCATGACCTGAACCAAAGTCACACGTTTAACTGACTGAGCCACCCAGGTGCCCCTATCTAGGTGAATTTTTGAGTAGTCATGTTCCTACCATATTTATTTGGCATTCCAGTGATTAAATAAGGCAAGTACTTTGTAAACAGCCATAAGCCGGTCTAATTGGGCAATGTACTATTTAGCAATGAACTTTCTATCCAAAACACTGCACAGGTGATTTTATGCAGTACAGTATCGTCATGTCACAGTCCCTAAAACTAAATGTAAGACATTTAAAGCTCCAAACGGCTCAGATAATTTTATGACATGAGTAAAGTCTCTGAGTCCAGTGTGTTACAATACCAGCTTAATGATAGTCCAAAAAGGGTTCTCATTTTTAGTATTTTAATGATGATTATAAGAAAGTTCTCTTTTGGTTTTATATTCTTTCATTCTGTTTTGCTTTAATCTGTAGAACTTATTCTTTTCTTCTTTGACAATTCAGTGGTTCTCCTTAAAATAATGAAATCCACCAGCAGGGAAAATACCTAATGAGATCTCTCCAAAGGTGCCAGTGAGAACTGACCAAAGAGTTTCAGGGGGACTCCAGTATATTCCAGAGTCAGACCTAAGCTCCAGGCATGCCTGAAGATGTTTTCCTACTCTGACATCCCAAATTTTTGTTCACACATTGCATTCACAGTGCTCCGCCCATCAGACACAGTTGTTCCCATTTTCCAGTCTCCAAGAGCATTGTAACTCGAATGCAGGAAGATAGCTCTATATTTTAATGACACATAAACATTTGAGCATTGTTATTTCTTGCATCCCTTCTTGTGAGTCTTAGACTTTTTTTTTCAATTGTAATTGGATTTTGTTTTGAAACTTTGCTTCTATATGAACACTCAGAGGAAAAGTACTTACTTCTTGCCAGTTATCTATGAACAAAGAATCCTTTGATTTGTAGTTTTAAAGATTAACCCTCTGGGTTCTCTTCACAACTGCCTTGACATTTTGGGTTCTGTTAATTTTATTTTGCTTTTTTTTTTTCACTTTTGCATTTGAGACCATTAAATTTGATTTTGTTGCTCAGGAAAAAAATAATATGTGTATAGAAGATCTCATGGGCTCTTCATGACCCCAGAGCAAGAAGAGAGAAGAGTGGGCTTACAGTCCTTCTTTATTATTTAACCAGCAGAGATTAAAATGACTTGAATTTTATCATTAATAATAATGCTTTTCACACCAGTTAGTGCTTTTTATTCCCAAGAGTACCGAATATTGTATTTTGATACAACCCAAGGGACGTAGAGAAATGGAAGTTATATATACATTTAAAAAATTTTTTTTAAATGTTTATTATTTTTGAGAGAGAGACAGAGAGAGAGACAGAGCATGAGTGGGGGAGGGGCAGAGAGAGAGGGAGACACAGAATCCGAAGCAGGCCCCAGGCTCTGAGCTGCCAACACAGAGCCTGATGTGGGGCTTGAACTCACAGACTGCAAGATCGTGACCTGAGCTGAAGTCAGCCACTCAACCGACTGAAACACCCAGGCACCCCTATATACATTTTTTGAAAATTTGAAATAAGCCACTTCCTTTGCATACCAGATCAATGCTGTGTTCAGATGCCTTTCCCCCATGCATAGTGGACATGGGAGGTACAACATCCAAGGTAGGTTTTTCTTTGTTGATGATTGTTCTCGCATCTTATTCTTGGGCTAGCATCCAGTTAAGGTCTGGGCCTTGCTGTTAAGAACAAGCATATTTTAGCAGCATCTGGGTGGCTCGGTTGGTTGAGGGTCTGACTCTTACTTCATCTCAGGTCATGATCGCAGGGTCGTGGGATTGAGCCCTGTGTCAGGCTCTACTACTGAGCATGGAGCCTGCTTGAGACCCTGTCTCTCTCTGTCTCTGTCTCTGTCTCTCTCTCCCTCAGCCCCTACCCCCTCTTCTTTCTATAAAATAAAAAAAAAAAATTTAAGGAACAAACATATTTTAGGTTACAATTTATATCTTCTTTGGGTAACCTGCTTTTGAGAAAGGATGTGTAAGTCACATATATTTTTGAAATTTGAGCCCTTTTTTTTTTGAACAGATAATAATATTGAAAATCAGGAGATGGCTGTTGATCTTTAAGTTAGTAAAAGAAATTTAAATATATTCATAAGCAATAATAATGCATTTCCCAATCATTGTTTCTGGTCCAGAATGTTTCAGTAAAACTCCTAGTTCTGATATTAAGACATTTACATTAAAACTACTTATGAAACTATTTACAGTATTCTAAAATTTCTACTAGCTATTAGTGATGGATGATATTTTATAATAAAAATTCAGACTGGTGAAATTGTATATGATGTGGGAAATAAGTGTTACGGTGAAACAAAAATGCTAATATGGCATATATGTATTGGAAAGTCAATGAAAAAAGAGCTACTAATAAGTGTAATCATTTCACATTTCACTGAGCGGCTATTATATATACATCACTCTGCTGGACACTGATTTTGTGATGAATCAGAGATAGAATTTTCTGAATATTCATTTACCTAGGAGACGATGATAAGCCAAAGAGGAAGTACAAAAATGAAAGCAAGTATGTAATTATCTAGTTATCTCCAAAGCATGTGCCGTTTCCCTTAAGATAATGTGCTGCAGCAAAGCAGTAGGTAAGCTTGAGCCTTATCAGAGAGACTTAAATTTGTATCCTGGTTTCATCTTCCCTCATTGAGTAATATGTGACTGTGAGCTAATTACCCATTTTGAGTTTCTATTCTGTGATTTGGAAGATACAATAGTCTGTCCTTCTAGGTTTATTTTTGAAAAAGGAGTGAAAAGAAACGAGTAATTCAGGTGCATAGTATGGTGCCTGGCACATAACAAGGGTTGACTGTATGCTCACTATTTATCTTGTCATTACAGAGAAGCCATATACATTTAATTAGAAAAATATGCACATAATATACATACATAATTATGCACATTCAAAATACATATTATATATGCAGGAAAAGGTTAATGTCAACACGCTTCATCTTAATATTAACCAAACCTCTGAGGTAAAGTTAAATATCAGCAGGAAAATGACAGTATGCTTCTTTTCACCAAATTTAGGCCATTAACGCCAGTGATGAAGATTAACAGTTTTGCCTAAAATAAGCTCCCTTAATCCACTGAACCCACCAACACTTTTTGACCTAACTGGTACGGGTGTTTGGGATGATGTTGAAGATTACTGCATTTTGGATTTTAATCAGCAACAAGGAAAGAAGGAAGGAGAAGGAAGGAAGGAAGGAAGGAAGGAAGGAAGGAAGGAAGGAAGGAAGGAAGGAAGGAAGGATAAGGAAGGAAGGAAGGATAAGGAAGGAAGGAAGGAAAGAAGGAAGGAAGGAAAGAAAGAAGGGAGGGAGGGAGGGAGGAAGGGAGGGAGAGAGGACAGGAAGGAGGGAGGAAGGAAGAGGGAAAGTTTACAGATTTCCTCTTAGTTGAGTATATGCTGGGATTCTGTGAGTTAATGTTGTTAGTGTCATTTAGCTTTTGAAGTGAAATGCTACCGCCCTCTGTGTGCTTCTCGTCTTGTTTGCCATAGTGATTTAAGGCAGGCTGTTGAAGGACTGCTTGTTTCTTGCTTACATGTTGTACTCTCAACACAGTAAAAATAGTAGTGGAGGCTACTGACCTTCTATATCCATTACTCCCTATTTCTTTAATAATAGAACCCCCATTTTTCTCAACTGGGTGCATTCCTTTAAAGCTACCTGTGAATCTACATTGTGGGTAATACGATAAAAGCTAAAATGTCACATGGGATATCTGGGAAGCATCCTACAAAGAAGGGGCATGACTTCCTTTATCTTTTCCTCTGTTCTACTTCTTTTGTGTGGATCTGATGGCTGGAGATCAGGAAGCCATCTGAGAGCCGAAAGGGGCACCTGTGTGTTGAGACTATGGAGCAAGCAAATGGAAAGATCCTGGGTCTGCAGCATAGCGATGAGCCATTCCAACCCTGTAGATTTTGCCCTGGAACATTTTCTGTAAGAGAGAATAAATCCTACTATGTCTAAGCCATTATTAATTTAGATTATCTGTCACACCTAGCCAAGCCTATTCCTAAAAATTAAAAGTAACATAAAGAAATTTGTATAGATTGTAGAATTTGTACTACATTAAATTCTGAATTAACTTCTTCCATTTGCTTGTCATAACATATCAGCCTTCAAGGTGGAACTTTTGTCTTGGCAGTGTCTCTGTTATATTTTTCTCTTTCGAGTGCCTTGTCTCTTCTGTAAAATCTGTTAAATATTAATTAGCCTTTCTGAATTTGAAAACTTAACTTAGGTCAAGATCTAGCATCATCAAGGACAATGCTGTTTAAAAAATTGAGATTTTTCTTACCCATTTTCTTGTGCAAGCTAAAATCCTTCTCCTTATATAGAATTTTTCCAGCTTTCTCTCAGTATATCAGCAGCTCCTAAGACTTTATATGGGTACATTTATACCCATTTAATCTATTGCAGCTTCTTCATCGTATTTTATAGATCCTCATAGGACAACCATCCTTCCTTTTTATGGCATTTCTTTCTATTCTTTTCCTACTTTCTTTCAAGAGGCTTTGTGTTTAAAGAGGGAGAATTTATAGAAGTAATTTTGTAAATAAATAAAAGAAAAAAGAGTCTGCTTCTGTGTTTTCCTCATTTGTATCAGTTAGGTTTTCCCCATTAACACAGCATAGTTGACCACCCCAAATGTCAGTGCTTACAACAATCTCCATTTATTTCTTTTTCTTTCCTGGGTCTATGGGATGGCTGGGTCAGCTTTGTCTCTAACGTGGATTGGGTTCAGACCTGCCCCATGTGTCTCTCATTCTGTAACTGACAGCCACATGCCATATTCTTCTCCTGGCAGGTGGTGGGACAGCAAGAGGACTGAGTCTCTTAAGACATCACCTCGGGACTATCACTCTGTCACTTCTGTTAGATTCCATTGGCCCGAATTAGTGAGGCAGGGGGATATCTACTCCACCTGTTCCTTGGAGAAGCATTGCAAAGTTATAGGGCAAAGGGTGCAAATCTGTAATCTTATTACAGCAAACTGAAATATTTGAAGCAATACTTAATTCTAGCATACAGCTACGAATGAATGTATGCCTTCACTTGATGCTCAACGTCTACACATTTGCAGACACACGTGCACGTGAGCACACACACACATACACACAAGCACAGAATCATTTAATTCTGGCTTTAAGGTCTAGATGGAGTAAAGTCCAAAAAGGTGAAAGGAATTCATGTCCTTTGGGAGGTGTGAGCTGTATGTTAGAGAACTCTTTATATTCATCATCTTTAGAGAGAGTTTTTCCATTTTCTCATATTAAAATATAAATGGAGGGGCGCCTGGGTGGCTCAGTCGGTTAAGCGTCCGACTTCGGCTCAGGTCACGATCTCGCGGTCCGCGAGTTCGAGCCCCGTGTCGGGCTCTGGGCTGATGGCTCAGAGCCTGGAGCCTGCTTCCAATTCTGTGTTTCCCTCTCTCTCTGCCCCTCCCCCGTTCATGCTGTGTCTCTCTCTGTCTCAAAAATAAATAAACGTTAAAAAAATTTTTTTTTAAATAAAATAAAATATAAATGGATTGGTAAGTTAACCACACTGTATACTGTATTGTTTAATTCTACATTTATTTATTTTTGAGAAACAGAGTGGGACAAAGCGTGAGCGGGGGAGGGGCAGAGAGAGAAGCAGACACAGAACCTGAAGCAGGCTCCAGGCTCTGAGCAAATGGTCAGCACAGAGCCTGATGCGGGGCTCAAACCCACAAACTGTGAGATCATGACCTGAGCCGAAGTCAGACGCTCTACCGACTGAGCCACCCAGGTGCCCCTGTATTATTTAATTCTAAATGCCAAAGCTATCAGCCAATATCCTGAGAGGCACATCGGGTCTCTTGAGGAAACTTGCTTTTGCTTCTGATAACTGGTGTCACTTCATTTTAGAATCCAGCTGATTTTACTTAATGGACAAAATGAAGATAGTGGCTAACTTTACTGCCTCAAATTCTTCCAGCTCAGTGGTGCTTTGAGAACTGTGCTAAAAATACCCTGCTCGACAGAGTGTAGTTTCTATATACGATTGTAATATACTTTGGGGCCTCTACGGACATAAAATATTATAGCTCCATGACAGGCTGCTTCATTGGTTGTTAGAGGTCGGACCAATTACAATAGGTGCTTAGGCTTTCAAAAATTTATTGTTCATGCCCCCAGATCACAATTTGAAAAACAGAAACACTAATCATGATGATAGGTTGGACACTACAGTTTTATACTACTGAAGCTGAAGAATATGCACTAATCAGGCTCATTATAGTTAGTCGGTTTCTAACTATTTGGGTATAATTCCCTGAGGAAGGAGAGACATTTACTGCTCACAGAATATACCTATGCCCCTCTACCTTTCATGGCTCCCTTTGCATCTAGGCAGGGGCCAGTGGCTCGATTTAGACAATGACCTGGGAGTCAATATTACTGTTAAGCTGCTGGGCCAGTGCATTTAACAGCCATCATGTCACCCTCTGGCTCTTTTTCTCCTGCTGTCCTGGCCTGGGAGGCACAACTGGTGATGGTGGTACCACAAGATTGAAGCAGCCGGGGTCATGTTGTTACCAGCCTGGACTCTCCCTCAGCCTGCAGTGGAATTGGCAAACCAAGAAATAAAAGTTTTTTGGAGTTATATCCTACATTTTTTCGAGTGTAGTCATTTCCATTTTAGGGATAAAGAAAGTAACTGAAGTTCATAAAGTCCAGATCTTCTGCCAACCCAGATTGATAATCTCATATACTCTACAGTGGTGTGGCTTAAACTTATCTAACTTACCGACTCGTATCTGCAATAGCTTGGTCTTTAATCAGTTGACCGGACCTGCTGGCCTTAGAACGTTATAAAACCATGTGAGGAAATTAACTCATGAATCATAAATTAGCTATTATTTAATTTTATTTTCCCCCATGGAAAATGTTGAGCATTTTCCTCCATATCTTGGGGTGGTGTGTGCAGCACACGCGCGCACGCACACACACACACACACACACACGCTCCTCTGTCTACCAGATCTAATCCTGGTTTTGACAATACCATTCATGGCGTGATCTTAAGAAATCACATACTTTCTCTGAGCCTAGTTTTCTTCTTCTTAAAAGAAGAGATTTCGTGAGATGAATTTTTTTTTTCGAACTGTGGCTCCCAACCCATTCGTGAGTTATAAATCCACAGAAGATGTCTACCAGCATTTTTCCGAGACTTTATTTTTTTAGAGCAGTTTTAGGTTCACAGAGAAGTTAAGAGGAAGGTACAGAGACATCTCATATCCTGCCTTCCCCCATCCCCTACACAGAGCCTCCCTCCTTATCAATAATCCCACGCCAGAGTGGCACATTTGTTAAAATTGATGAACCTTCATTGACACATTGTACTCATCCAGAGTCCATAGTTTACATTAGAGTTCATTTTCGGTGATTACATTTTATTTGGGTGCATCTGGTTTGGACCAATGCACAATGCCATGAATCCATCATTATAATAGCATGATTTAACTACCCTAAAAATCCTCTGTGCTCTGCTTTTTCATCCCTTTCCCACCCAACCCCTAGCAACCACTGATCTTTTTACTATTTCCATAGCTTTGCCTTTTCCAGAATGTTATAGTTGGAATCATATTGTATGTAGCCTTTTCAGGCTGGCTTCTTTCACTTAGTAATATGCATTTAGGGTTCATCTGTGTTTCTTCATTGCTTGATACGTTTTTTTCTTTCTAGTGCTGAAGAATATCCCACTGTCTGGATGTACCATGGCTTATTTATCTCTTCACCTA
Organism: Panthera uncia; assembly: GCF_023721935.1. Classification (NCBI taxonomy): domain Eukaryota; kingdom Metazoa; phylum Chordata; class Mammalia; order Carnivora; family Felidae; genus Panthera; species Panthera uncia. The sequence continues at coordinate 89,377,204 of NC_064809.1, read as the reverse complement.
CTGAAAGATATCTTAGTTAGTTCCAAGTTTTGGCAGGATGAATAAAGCTGCTGTGAACATCTGAGTGCAGATTTTTGTGTGGACGTAAATTTTTACTCCTTTCGGTAAATACCAAGGAGTGCTGGGTCTAAGCTAAATTTCTGGATCATATGGTAAGTTCAGTTTTGTAAGAATCTGCCAAACTGTCTTCCAAAGTGGCTGTACCATTTTGCATCCCACCAGCAATGAATGAGAGTTCCTGTAGCTCCACATCCTTGCCAGTATTTGATATTGTCAGTGGCACTTTTAAAATATAATAAAAGGAAATTGGAAATTATTAGAGCTCTTCTTATAGTAAGGGTGAGTGTTGTTACATGAAACTCTTGTTTCTCTGTGTGTGTGTGTGTGTGTGTGTGTGTGCATGTGTGTGTGTGTGTGTGTGTGTGTGACAAATATGAATGTGTGTGCTGAGTTGCAATACAAAATACATTTTTAGTGTGGGATTGTAGTCAAAGTCTGAATAGATGGTGTCTTAAATCTTTTCCAGCTCTAATATTCTTTGGTTCTATGAATTTTCACACATACATACAACTTAGCAACTTTTAAAGATCTTCATAATATCCTAAGGGAAAAACATCTCATTTTGTAAAAGCAGTACATACACATAAATTTTATGTGTGCATATATACAGTCTAAAATATGTATATATGTGTGTATGCACACACATATAATAGAAAAATTATAAAGTTAATACCAAGATTAGCTCTAGATTTGTTAGTTTGCCTTTACATTATGTAATGTTTATGTATTTTACTTTTTTAAACTTTTTTAAGTTTATTTGTTTATTCTGAAAGAGACAGAGACAGCGTGAGCAAGGGAGGGGTAGAGAGAACAGGAGAGAGAGAGAATCCCAAGAAGGCTCCATGCTGCCAGCGCAGAGACTGATGCGGGGCTTGAACCCACAAAACTGCGAGATGATGACCTGAGTAAAAACTGAGTCGGATGCCCAACCGACTGAGCCACCCAGGCACCCCCCTATGTGTTTTACTTTTTTAAACATACTTTGAGGGGTGCCTGGGTGGCTCAGCTGGTTAAGCATCCGACTTTGGCTCAGGTCACGATCTCACAGTTTGTGGGTTCAAGCCCCACATCGGGCTCTGTGCTGACAGCTTGGATCCTGGAGCCTGCTTCGGATACTGTGTCTCCTTCTCTCTCTGCCTCTGCTTCTGCTATGTCCATCTCTCTCTCAAAAACAAACATAAAAAAAATTCTTTAAAAAAATGTACTTCGAAAAGATTCTCTAGTTTGAAAAATAATCCTTAAGTGGTGAGCTTTTCATTTGGGCAACAAAGTGGAGAGTAGTAAGTACTGTAGGGGGAAAACATCGTTCAAATCAGGGGCTTGGACATGCCTCCTGTCACACAGCATTTCTGACACGGGGTCCGCTCTCAAACAGCCTCTGCTTTGACAATGCCCCTTCCACTTCTGAAGGCAGAAGGTCTCTAAAGTCCTTGGATTTTTTCCTTTGGAGCAGCAAATAGTGAGGTGAGAATCCCAGGGTAGCAATAGCTTTATTTGTCCATCCAGTACAGGAAATAACTTCTAAAGGAAAGGTTCTAGGGTACAGAACAGCACTTAGTCACCAGTCACGTGAGGCTATGTTGTTAGCATGGTCTCTGGAGTCCATTTTGGACATCTGATGACAAAAGCCCCCTGAGAGAATCAAGAGATCAGTTTTTAAGGTAAACAGAGCCAAAGGCTGGCCGGCTTTTCACCGAGATGTTCTATGCTCTAATGGGGAGTGTGATGTTGGAAAATTGAGAGAGAAGGAGCTGTGATGCACTCAGTTCCCTCTACCTCAGTTATCGAAGACACAGGGCATAATGCTCGGTGCCACTTAGCACCTCTGAACCTGCTGCCTAGGCTTCTGAGAGAAAGTCACACTAAGTGTTCTATTCCTTTGGATAGCAGGGACACCGCATTTGCTGCCGTTTCCTAAGAGTGTCATACAGGCAGTTTGCTGAAAATGCTGCGACGTGTCCAGAAATGACTGCCAGCACCCTGTTCTGATATGTCAGAAACCTCTCACTGCACGAGAATCAGAACAAGCTTTTTAAAAAGCTCTTACCAACCTCACAGAGCCACATACAGCCATCTTCTCTCACCGTTCAAGTGTGATTCCCAGAGTCCCCTGAGTCACTACATGCTAATTCAGCTTCCAGCCTCTGGTTTTGGACTAGAGGAATACCAGGGTGTTACAGCTTGAGGGCTTGATGCTTCCCTGCCCTATCACTTCTCTAAAGCACCATTCTGTGTTTTACTTTGTTTTTATGTCCTAACTAACCCATCTTTTTTCCTACCGCTTCATGGCTTAATCGATAAGCCATCGACCTAATTAAAGAAATGTTCATTTCATTGAACCACTGTGTTTTATTCATCAGGTGTGTGTTTGAAAAATGACCTCCCAGTTTGGCACTTGTGCTTGAATTCTTCGTCTTGGGCTACCTCTGATCGTGCTAATTCTCTGTTTCTCCTACCCGCCCCCCTTTGTGTGTATGTGTGGGTGTGGTATGAAGCACCTCAGATTGTTTTGCACGTAGACACCTTGCAGTTGTGTGGTTTTATCAGACCTTAGGAAACTCCATGGTGAAGCCAGCTGTGTGTACAGAACTCCTTGTCTGCATTCTCAAGCCAAGAAGAAAATTTTTAATGAAGTTAGAGGGAACTCAGCACCTTCCAATGCCTGAAAATTCATCTTAATGTGTTAATATATGCTATTTTCTTGTATGAGAATAAGTAAGAGAATTTTAACTTTTTGTACGTGTCCTACTCAGATTCATACCTACGTTATTATTTCAACTCTGCTTCTAACTTATTATGTGATTTGGGGGCAATATGCATTGTATCTCTAGGCCTGTGTCCTTATGAGGAAATGAACAAACCAAATTAGAATGACCTGCAAGGTTCCTTACTCTCTACAGTTTGTTGATCTGCAAATTGTATCTGAGTCTGAGCTTACCAGTCCTTTAGTTTTAACAGCACTGCCCCTGGGAATTTTCAGAGCATTAATTTTTACATAAATGCAATGACCTTTTTGAGACCAAGGGCTCATGGCAGAGTATTCAGTGAGGTTTAAGTTGTGTGAAACTGAGTTACTCAAGTTTGATCATCTTTCATTTGTTCTGTAGTGTATTCCTCATATGCCTTTAGGCAAATGGTTAATTGGAAAAAGTTGGATTATAAGACATTTTGAGTTCTCCCTTGAAACAATCACATTTAGTTGAAGTGCAGTACTGTCTCAGGACTTTGTAATAAGTTCCTCTTATAGTCAAATCATAGAATCATAAAAATATGAGTTGTTTCTTAGAAATAATGTACTCCTAGCTCCTCTGGCATCCCTCACTGGTCAACATCTAACCTGTGTCTGAATACCTCTTGAGAGGGAGGGAGGAGCCACATCTTCCTAACAGAATCCATTCCCTTTGTGGACAGATTAAATTGCTAGAAAGTTCTTTTTATATTGTGTAAAAATCTTCCACCATGCAATTTCTCCCTCGTATTATTATTGTTGTTGTTGTTTTTATTATTGTCCAGAGCAACACAGAATAATGTTCATCCTTTTGTATCTTATAGCACTCAAGTAGAGGATCAGTATTATGACTGCCTTTTTCTATTATTGTTAACCCTCAAAATGTTTTGTTCTGTTCTATGCTTCCATGTGGTGACCATAGAACCATCCAGGACAGTCCCAATTTACGCCTGTTTTCCTAGCAGAAATAGTAATGGCATCTCTTTGACTCTCAAATTTTTCCTAACAGGACAGTAAACTCTATCCCTCCATGGTAGTGTCTACCAAATTTATTCTGCCGATTTCTAGATCTTAAAGGTGCTCTGTGAGAAAAGAGAAAAAATATTTAGGGAATGCTCTCCCTACAGATTGGCAAAAAACATGAGTAAAAATTTCTGTAGGAAGGAAATCTGCTTTACTTTATTTCCCCTACTGTTTCCAAAACTTACTTAATCATGAAAGTACCTATTATTCCAAGAAATACAGCTTGAAATTCCCTCTTTTAGAAAAATAGCTTAGGTAAATTTTAACATTAATTCCAATTATTTTAAACGTTTTTTTCCCAAATTTTTAGAAAGATTATCCTGAATATTAACCACAGGGCCCTTTCTTTTCTGTCTGTAAACTGAGGGAATTGGAGTGAGCTCTGAGGTTCCACAAATGGGAAAAAAAAAATTGGCAACCGTCTTTGAAGAATCTCCCTCATATTTCTCGGCATTGAGAAATCACGGTAACTCAGAATCAGCAAGGCATTGGGGATGGTAGGGATCTTTTGGCATTCATGAAGGATATCACTGCAGCCTGGGAGGACTGACTAGCCATTGGGTGAATGGTAGCTGGAAGAATCTGCATCTGGAAACTCATCAGGGGATCTGAAGAAAATTGAAGCCCGATCACCAAAGTATGATGTCAGAGACAGATCTCCATGGAAACTGTGTTGTGATGACCCCACTAGCACTGCAACCTCTAGAAACACATCTTCCCAGGATACAGGGTGTCCTCCACCAGCTCTCTCCTACACAGAGAAATACAGATGTGTTATCATCTAGTCCAAGAATAGCTGTGTTGACCAAAGCACGAAAATGGGAGAGACTTTTTAAAGTCCACTAATGTAATTTTGTCAACCGTGTACATTGGATTTAAGGGCAGTATCATGTATACTTTAAAAAAAAAAAGACCAATACAATTACTATTCAATATGCATCACCATTGTAAGGCATAGGCAGTCATAGAGAGTCAGTTTTAAAATGATCTGCTGAAGATTACGTTTTTAAGTGTCTTTCAACTGCACTAATATAAATCACTTGGGCAATACATTTATTGGATTTGCATAATGACAGAGCATGACAAGATCAGTTATCATTTTTAACTACTGAGTTTTCTGGCGTGATGCTTTTTACCATATCTGTGTGTATACCCTTTCCAAAGCCGGGGCAACATCGCATGCATACATTTTCTGAACCAAAGAAGTAAACACCTTCCTGCGTCCTTTTTTTTTTTTAATAGTGAGCAAAAATGCCAGCCCACTATAAATGACTAAGCAGTATTTTCAAGTTTAAAACGACCATGACGCAAAGATGCTTAAAGAGCATTTTCTGTAAAATCGGCACATAAGCTTTTGCTTGTACAGTTGCCTTGTGCATGCTGCCCTCTGTCTACAAAATGTAAGAAAAATAAATTTTTGTCATAAGTTGTCTGGTAATAAGAACAGGCTATTCTGAATATGTGTAGTCTGTAACATTTCTCTCGAGGGTAACAGAAACAATTTCTGATCTAAGAGTAGGTTGTGTTTCTAAAGATCACTTGTGGGGCGCCTGGGTGGCGCAGTCGGTTAAGCGTCCGACTTCAGCCAGGTCACGTTCTCGCGGTCCGTGAGTTCGAGCCCCGCGTCAGGCTCTGGGCTGATGGCTCGGAGCCTGGAGCCTGTTTCCGATTCTGTGTCTCCCTCTCTCTCTGCCCCTCCCCCGTTCATGCTCTGTCTCTCTCTGTCCCTTAAAAAAAAAAAAAAAAAGATCACTTGTGACTCAGGTCTTTGGAACTGGGAACATGATCTGACATAAAGACAGAGTTACATAAATAGTAATCAGGTTCCTAGCAATTTTATCTATTTCTTGCCTTGGCTGTATTTGGTTGTTGAACGGTCAGGAAAAGAGATTGTTAAAATAGCTGAATTAGAATATCCAGGGCAAGTCCGGGTTTCCTATTTTGAGAGTTGGGGCTGTGGAGTTTCTGAGGCTGTCATGTTTCTTCCACTCTTAAATGCTCCTTATCTGTGGCATTGCTCCCATCAAGCTCCCAGGATTACAGAGGCCAGAAGTTGGGGAGGTACATTTAGAATCTAGATTCTACATCAGTCTGTCCGGAGACCAAATGTCTGTGTTCTTAACACAGGATTCCACACTGAGGAACACCTTCTTTTTTTTTTAAATATTTTTAATGTTTATTTATTTTGGGGAGACAGAGAGACAGAGTGCAAGCTGGGGAGGGGCAGAGCTAGAGGAGACACAGAATCTGAAGCAGGCTCCAAGCTCCGAGCTGTCAGCACAGAGCCCGATGCAGGGCTCCAACACACGAAGCTCAGGATCATGACCTGGGCTGAAGTAGGATGCTTAACCAACTGACCTACCCAGGCACCCCCTGAGGAATACCTCCTCCTCCTCCTCCTCCTCCTGCTCCTCCTCCTCCTCTTCCTCCTCCTCTTCCTTCTTCTTCTTCTTCTTCTTTTTTAGCATTTATTCATTTTTGAGAGACAGAGAGAAACAGAGTGTGAGTGGGGGAGGGGCAGAGAGAGGGAGACACAGAATCTGAAGCAGGCTCCAGGCTCTGAGCTGTCAGCACAGAGCCTGATGTGGGGCTTGAACTCATGGACCGCAAGATCATGACCTGAGCTGAAGTCAGATGCTTAACCAACTGAGCCACGCAGCTGCCCCTGAGGAACACCTTAAAGGTTATATACCTAAAACAGTGATTTTCAACCTAGCTGACTATTGGAGTTCTCGAGGAAACTTTTGTGAATGTGCAGATTCCCAGGTTTCTCTCCTGGAGCCCCTGACTTCTCAGAGGTGGGCTGGGGCATCGGTACATCCCAGGAGCCTCCAGTGAACAGGGAACCAGTAATCCAAACAATCTAAATCCCTTGCCTCCTAATCAAAAATCCTGTTTCCACAAGTCAGTTAAACTTGACTAAGGAAAAAATACAAATTAAATGAATTCTCATCAACTGAGGATAGAAAGTTAAATTTATTTCATTTTCCAATATTTCTAAATGTAGTTTCACTTCATTATGTTTGAACTTTGTAACAGAGAAAAGGGGAAGGTTATCATTTTTAGATCAGGAAACTGCCCTTGTACATCAGCAATGGCGAGTCCTCCTTAGCACAAAATGGGTATAAATAAACCTCAGAAGCATTTCCAGTGAGAGGAATTTTAGATGAGCAAATGAAATCTTCATGCCAGGTGAGGAAGGCTTCTTCTGATCCAGGGGCGCCCAGAGACTGGCTGAGCCAGATTGAAAGTTCCTTTCTGGGAGAACTCTCTGAAGTTGTTCCAGATCGTCACTGTTTCCTTCTTCTTAAAGTTCTAGATCAAAAGTGTTTTCATCAAAGTCCCCACAGCAGAATTAGTGAGAGAAACAAAGAGTGGTGGGTAAGGGAGGCAGCAGCAATTCTTGTATCCTAATTACTCTGCCCATATTCCCACCTCCTGCATGCTTTAATGTTTTTATCATTTCTGGCACGGTTCTGAGCAGGACCCGTCTTAGCGTAGGCGAAGTAGACAACTATCCATTTATTCAACTATTCACTATGAACATACATAGTAGCTATCTTTCTGATGCTAGGCACTCCTCCGGTCATGGGGGCAACAAAGATGAACAGAAGAACTCCTATTCACACGGAGTTTATTCTGGAGGGGAGACACACACAAAGCCAACCAACCAAAAACTATAATCAGAATGTTTCTATGGTGGAACTATGCCTAAGCTCAGATCTAATGGACAAAATGGGAGTTTGTGAGTCCAATAAGGGAGGAGAAGGTTCTAGAGACAGGGACGGAATGAGCACTGTCTAAGGAGACCCCATGACAAGTTCCAGAAAGTGTAAGCAGTATAGCAAGTGTTGTCTGAGGGCCAAATTTGTATTTAGCTTGGGAGACAGATCATGAATGTCATGTGTACCTTGCTCAAGATTTCAGAGTGTGGTGTCCTTGGCGATAGAAGATAATTGAAGATTGTTCAGCTTGGAAGTTACAAAGATCACCGTCTACATGTAAGAAAGGAGGAAGGAAAACAGAATTGAAGGCCTGCACTAGAGCTGCAGAAGTGGACACAGAAAAGAGGAAGGAGCTATAAGAGACAAGTATGGAGTGCAATCTATGGAATCTTGATTTGACCAATGGATGGACAAATGGATGGTTGTATGAATGGATGAGGGAGAAGAATCTAGGCTGATTCCCCATTTTCTGGCTTGTCCACCTAGAAGACTGGGAATAACATCTACCAAGTGTATAGGAGGGGTAACACTGTTGAAGAAGTCATGTCAACAAGGGCTTATCAAATAAGACAGAATGACATGCAATTTTTTGGTAGTATACTGAATAAGATAACGTTCTTTGTAAACCATGCATGAAAAATTCAGTGATTAGTTAATAATTATTTTTTGATAGTTCAAAACTATAAAAGTCAACATTTTATGCTAATCTCCTTTAAAGAGATTACTTACCTTAGTTACATACAAATTAAGATTATGTGATATATTTATTTTAGGTAGATCCTGATACAAAGTTTTATAGCAACAATAGGAAATGAAAGATTGAGAGGATACATTTCACAATAAAATTGATGATTAAGTCCGTTCATATTCACTGAATCTTCTGTGCTTCAGTGAATATCACTTCACTGTGATCTTCTGTGCTTGTATATTTCCCTTCCTTCTTGTAGTTTCTTGTGTTCATTGTATTTTAAAGAGTTCCTTTATTATTTTCAGTGAAATACAGTGTGAATAGAACATAGAAAACATTTACTTCAGATATTTCACTTGAACACACCAAATCCTTTTTATGAATTAGGTCTAAGAAGAGTCTTCATTATATAAATCAGGCTTTCAAACAGAACTGACAGGTAGATTTAGAGATTAAAACAAAGGTATTTTTTCAAGTTGGTTTAGAATTCTAAGTCCCAAAGTTTGAAATTACAACTGGAGACATCTGGTAGGAAATTTCAAAATAATAATAAAATTCTATGTCTTGTGAAAACAATTCTGCAGTTTGGGAATTAGATTGTGTTGGGTCACTGAACATGCAACGGGATGAATTTAAATGAATTTTTTACCCCTCTACCTATCTCTGACTAAGGAAATTCTCAACTTTATCAGGGAACTTTAAATTTTTTTTTTTATTTATGATTTAGCAAATTTTTCCTGACCATCCTCCACATACAGGCTCTGTGTAGGTACCAAGATGCAGAGGTGAATGGGGGGGAGTTTCTGCTGAGAGTCCCTGACCAGGAAGGGAAGTAGACATAAACCAATCAACTACACAACAGCATATACCATTGTCATTGGTAGAAATGAGTGCAAGGTAAACAGAGAAAGAAGGAATTAATTCTGTAACTGTGGGAGAGGGAGCATCAGGCAAGGTTCCTACAGGAGGTAGCTTTGGAGTGGAACTTGAAGGTGAGCAGGGAGGGTAATGATGAATAGAGAATAGTTCAGATGAGTAGCAGAGACTGGGCAATGCTCTGAGAGTGGGGGGCTCAGGAGACAAGTCTTCTGGCTTCTGGGCCTGATATCCAGAAATTCCAGGTCCATTGCTCTGGTGGAAAACCCAGGAGGCTGTGGTGTGTGTGTGTGTGTGTGTGTGTGTGTGTGTGTGTGTGTGTTGAAGTTATTTATTTCGAGAGAGAGAGAAAGCACAGGGGAGGGGTAGAGAAGGAGGGAGATACAGAGAATCCCAAGCAGTCTTCTCACTGTCAGCACAGAGCCCAACACGGGGCTCGATCCCATGAACCGTGAGATCGTGACCTGAGCAGAAATCAACAGTCAGGCGCTTAACCGATTGAACAACCCAGGAACTGCCCCCCCCCTCTTTTTAAAGTGTATTTGTTTAATGGGGCGCCTGGGTGGCTCGGTCGGTTAAGCGTCTGACTTCGGCTCAGGTCATGATCTCACGGTCCGTGGGTTCGAGCCCTGCGTCGGGCTCTGTGCTGACCGCTCAGAGCCTGGAGCCTGTTTCAGATTCTGTGTCTCCCTCTCTCTGTGACCCTCCCCCGTTCATGCTCTGTCTCTCTCTGTCTCAAAAATAAATAAACGTTAAAACAAAATTAAAAAAAAATAAAGTGTATTTGTTTAAGAATAAATATGTTTTGACAAGTACTCTCAGATGTGCTCAGGCAGACTACAATTCATCTTAGTGCAATCATTCTTAAATGTTAAATTCCATGAATAGAGATTGCTTTACTTATCATTGTATCCTCAGTACCTAGCACACTACCTGGCACATAGTAGATGATCAATGATTGTGTTTTGAGGAACAGGACCACTTGCTAGACATTGGAATCATTAGAAGTAATTCCTGCTCTCCATTTCTTAGCTATTTTCTGCATTGGCTTTGAGTAGATCTACTGCCCCATCCCACTTTAAGGAAGTTAAAGAGCGGACTGTGACAAAGACAAAAATTAGGGAAGGAAATTTCCGACAGAAGGGCATTAGGTTATGTCATTGGAAGATAAAATAAGCTGCTGCTTTATTTTCTGTCTTTTCTGCCTCAAAAGCTTACTATAAAGATAAGAGAAGCAGTCTGTGAAAGTACTTTCAACTTTTTGAAGAGGCAGTGATCACTCATCGTGCTTTAGCCACCATTTTTTTGGACATAACTAATCTGCTGATAGAGTCCTAGGAATGTATAGAGAGAGATGAAGAAGACTGCCCTCAGTGAGCACTGGACATAGAAGTTAAGACAGGCAAAACTCAGACTCATGTTGGTAAGTGGTAGGACCGCAAAATGAGTGCTGAGTATACGGTCAAGGACTTTTCACATGTTGTCATCTGATTTAATCCTAAGAACTGTATCAGACAGATATTTTACAGATGATGCAACTGTGTTTTAGGAGTTAAGTGATTTACCCCACCTCACCTAATAGCAAGGGGTGAAACTATAATTGGAACTCATTGTCTGTAAAAGCACGTTATTGTAACTCACTGCATTTCTCAATCACTTTACTGTCCTTTTGCCTATGCTTGGCGCTATTTGTTCATACCTAAATAATCGTGAAGCATAATTGAGCTGTATATATATCTTCGGTTCTCTCAAAATTAAATTTCAAAATTGAAAAGTATCCCAGAAGAATTTATTTATTAAATTTAATTGCATAAAATTTCAAGGTTTCAATGCACCCACATTAAAAATTAAAAAAAAAAAACGTAAAAAATATTTGCCACTAACATAAAAGGTAAACTACAATTCCGAGATAACTGAATTCAGCTGATATTTCACTGATATGGCAATTTCCCATGAATATGAATCTTTAAATATGATACTAGTCCTAAACCACTTGGGAGTCTTTCTGATCATGCCACATAGTGGGCCAGGTTTGATTTACCCATTGAGGATCTGTGGCTCAGTGTTCTGCACAACTCAGTGCATAACCATGTTATTCAAACTCAGTCTATAAACTAGTAATGCTATTAGTCGTGCATTCTCACATATAACGCATCGTGGCAGACCTAAACAGGCCAATTCTAAGTTCCAAAAGGATATTTTTGGCAGGTGGATTTTTATTTTAGCCAAGATTTGTGTTTTCATGCCCTTGGATTTATAGTTGTTCAGTTTATAAGACACATCAATTTACCAAGGTCTGGATCAGTGTGAACTCAATTATTCTACCAAGAAAAATCTCAATGTTGAATATAAATATGTGTTATGCCTACCATATTTTTAGGCTTTTTAATATCTAAGAGCATAGTGAATTGTGTTTTATCAGTGTATTTCAAGACGTAGGCAAAATTTAATTTTCTTGATGTCAAGACCCTTTGTTGATCTCCATTGAGGTAAAATTTACCATTCTCAGAAATCTTTCTTGATGATTTAATGATAGCAATCTCTAGATTTTTTGTATGAACATTTACAAAATTATATATCCCAGACACATGTATTTAATGACAACTGAGATGCATCAATGTTAAATCCATTTTTAGAGTGTTTGCTTTTCATTTCTAAATGGAAGCTTTTAGGAATACCCTTTATTAAAATCCTGTGTTCTCATTATTTTCCTATTAAAAACATTTTTAACCAAACATTTTGAAAATACTGTTCCTTAAAGCAGGAATCAGAGCAAACATGCTCCCAAGCAGGTTACCCATCCGAGCCCTAAATCAATACCCAAAGCTATTTCTATATTGGTCTAGTAAATTACATCGCTGTGTTTGAAGAATGAAGGGAAAGATATCCTCTATGAAGTCACGACAGATTACTTGAAGACGAATGTACCATATCTGAGCTAAACATACCATATTATCTCGTATTTTCAGAAACACTTGTGCTTTGTACTACCATCATAAAACATGCTGCATTGATCCAGAAAGGTGGAAACGTATGGAAGATTCTTCCATAGATTCATTTCAAAGATATTCAGAAATATTCACGTATTGTATTCCTTCCCCTTCAGAAGACTCCATCTGAATTGCAATTTGTGGTTTTATTCTTTAAAAGAATGGCATGAATATTTTAAATGCAATTTGGTGAACTATGTTATTGATCGTGCATTATTTATGTTAAGATTCTCTTTAATCATAAGGTCTTGCAAAGTGTATGACAGAGGGACTGGGTTGAATTTCTTCTTTGTGTTTGGGGTCATTAACTCAGGGGTTATAGCAACAGTAAATTTTCAAGGTAAGCGCATTGGTTTCTCTCCATCTTGTTTATAGATGTGAGGAAGTTGATACAAAGGTTTGGAAACCAATTGATAGGATTTAGAAGTAACACTCCCGTGTGCCTTGGTAATATGTTTTAACAAATAAATATTAACTTCCTTCAAGAATAAGATAGATTTGCAAAAGACGAGAAAAGCAGAATAGCTGACCTATGTGTTTCGCATGAAAAGGAAAATCATAGAGTCCTTCTCAGCTGGAAAAGTCTTAGTAAAGCTCCACTGTTTCCTTAAGAGACTATTTATTATTCTAAGAGTTCCCACAGCTAGTTTATAATCTCCCAAAGAGCAGACTGCATTTTGTTTATCTATTTCTTTTCTCTCTTAAGACATAACTCTACTCTCTTTTACTTTTAAAAACACTCTAGAGAGGTGGAACATAACTCCCACTCCTTAAGTGTGGCCTACTTATAGTGACTGCTTTCCAAAGACCGCAGTATGGCAAGGAGGGAAAAAGAGTAAGTTCACGGCCGAGAAAGCTGACAGATACTACCTCAGTCACATGATGATCCGCATTGACAAGTCATGTTACTAGTATGCATCTTTCACGTGATATATTGATATGATATGCTTTGATCTTCCTCCCGCTAATATAGAACCCCAATCTAATTGTGAGAAAAACATCAGAGAAGTCCCAGTCAAGGGATATTCTATAAAATACCTGACCAGTACTCCTCGAAACTATCAAGTTTATCAAAACCAAGGAAAGTCAGAGAAAAGTGTCACAGCCAAGAGATGCCTAAGGAGACATGACCACTAAATGCAATATGTTATCCTGGATGAGGTCTTGGAACAGTAAAAGGACATCAGGTAGAAACTACAGAAGTCCGACTAAAACCCCCTTGAGTTAATAATAGCATATCAGTATTTACTCACTAATTCTGACAAACATACCACATTCATGGTTAAATGTTATTAAAAGGGGAAAGAGTGGGTGTGGAGTATATTGAAATCTCTGTACTATCTTTATTATTTTTTAATAAATCTAAAACTATTCTAAAATTAAAATTTTATACCAAAAAAAACCCCTAGAAAGTTGTGTATATGAATGATCTGCATTATAACCATTATATACCCAGAACAATCATCATATCTGTCTTAGGTTTATTGGATTTTTCTCTCATTTTTAAAGAGCCATGTCTAGTTGTAACTGTTCAGAATTAGTACTCTAACAGGTTCATCTTTAGATGGCGATGCTGTCATTTCTGAGCCCTGGGTTATCCAAATTTATATTTACAGACCAAGAGGTAAAATCTTAGGACTCAACTCTACTTCTACTGTGGACTCAGGTATGAGCCCTTCTGTGGTACACGAAGAAATGATACTATGTGCGCGTTCTGAGGCAAGATTTTTTTTTTTTTTTTTACTCAAATGCAATGTGCTGTATAGCGAGTCTGAGTAACCATGATGTATCAGTCGTTTACATAGTCTCAACCAGCCTGTGTTGAACATCCATTCTGAGGCAGCACAGGCCTAGAGACTGAGGCTAAAAGAATCCTTGCTGTAAAGAGCTCACCCTAGTGGTAGCAGACAAAGTAAAGAGTTACACAATGCTGTCTGGAAGGTAGGCAAGTAATTAACTAGTGGGCCGGCCCTTGCAGGGCCCAGACTCCCCACTAGGACTCCTCGTTTCTTTCAGTTCATCCGTTCATCCCCCAGATATTTACCGAATAACGACTCTTTAACGGGCGGTGTTCTGGTCACTTAGGTACATGGGTGAACAACACAGACCAATACCCCTGCCTTTGGGAAGCTCATAGTGTCTGAAAATTACAAAAGTCCTCCTTCTCTGGAGCGAAAATCTGAATCCCTTTTACTCCCATTAGGAAAAAAGTTGTTGTTGTTTTTTCCACATAAAAGTCTCATATTTGGGGATAGCCATTGTGCCTCTAATTCCCACTCCCCACTCTAAGCCCAACAGATACTGTTTCCTGGCAGCACTTTCCCAGCTCCTGCCAATATCCTCAACATGATTTAGATTTAAGTCCCTTCCCTGTCCTGTTCTGGGTAGCGGTGTAGTTATAACGGTGCTACTTTCAAAGTCAGGAAGAAATGGAGCCAACTCCCGGTCCTGCCATGTAATAGCTGTGGTGTTGGCATACGTCATTTGGCCACGCTTAGCCTCAGATTCTCATTTATAAAATGGGAGTAATATTTTTATTTTACAAAACTATTGCAAAATTAGAGATGCTTTATATAAAATGACTAACAAGGGGCTGGGCAAGCAGCACGTATTCAAAATATAGCAGCTCACTATAAAGTAGCCCGTCTCCTTTTATTAAATATGCTGTTAAATCTTTATTACATCTCCTGCATTCATGCCATTGAATTTTTGGTTCCACGTGCATACTGGCATTTACCCCTTTTAGTTTACTTTTGTCGTAGTTTCACAGTCCCTTATCGGAAATCCGTAAACCAGATGTGTTTTTGAACTATCAGCCTTTAGAAGGTAATGCAATAGCCTCTGTATGACCTGTAAGTTACAAAATAGGCCCACTGCCCTGCCCGGGATTATCCTGGAACAGCTTCTGGTTATCAGACATACTAATGTAATGCTTCTGCAGTGAAAAGTATGGATATTCACACCAAGTGGGGCTGATAAAGATTTTTGTAACCTCCTCTCAGGTCTGATTTTGCCATCAAAAGGGCAGAATCAGCAACTTTCCTTTTTCAGTGCTTTTTAGTTCGGGGACTATAGATAAACAGTTAACTTTAGTCAACGGTACCACCCTGTAAGGATCATTTTGAGTTCTGAGTCTGTTCACCAACAGTACATGAGTGTTTTCTCCTCCTTCTGAGTTATTGACAATTTTATAAATATACTTGAAAAACCTTTCAAGTCATTGATTAAAAACACAGTGAAAACTAAAAATATTTTCCTCACAGATCTGATCAGATCCTGATATGGTTTCTTTTTCAATCATTGAAAAAAAGTTATTTGTCCTTCAATATGATTATCAGATATTTGGATAAAAACTTGTTTCAAAATACTTTGAGTGTTTCCCTTTCTTTATAGTAAATGTCCTGGGAATTTTTTTCTTATTTTTCATTTTGTTCTAATTCATGATGGTATGTTATCTTTATTTTATATTAACTTCCCTCTGGTTAAAAAAATCATGTTGCATGGTCATGTTGTGAATTTGTCAGATTCTGCAAATCGTGGTTATTTCATGTGTCAAAATCTTGACAAACATGTTTTCACAATAAGTATCCTTTTTAGCCAGTAGAGGGAGTCAACTACAACTAAATGTAGTTTATGACATTCAAAAAAAAAGTATAGACTTTAATTAAAAAATATATATATATACTTTTATTTTAAAATGCATAATATATTTTTATGTACATAATCATATATTTTAAGTATATACATATGATCTACACATAAATATAACTTAACTTCATGTATTTTCATTGTGGACAGACCACACGTTTATTTGTCTTTTCATTTCTATAAACATATTCATCTATATTCTTCTGTTCTTCTACCTGACATATTGTTTTAATTCTCTTTTAATGCAAAGTACTAAAAGGATATTAATATTATTTGAATATCTAAGACAGGTGTTTATATCTATAAAAACTAATATCTCTTAATATTTTAAAGAAGTAAAAATATATTCCTAAATTATAATTATGTCAAATTATATCTTTGAACCTGTGATGTACCATTAGCAAAGGAACTTTTAAGACTGTTACAAAATCTTGGGGCACCTGGGTGGCTCAGTCGATTGGGCATCTGACTTTTCAGCCCAGGTCATGATCTCGCACTTCACAAGTTCGAGCCCTGCATCGGGCTCCATGCTGACAGCTCAGAGCCTGGTGCCTGCTTTGGATTCTGTGCCCCCCTCTCTCTCTGCTCCTCCCCACTCATTCTTTGTCTCTCTCTCTGTGTCTCTGTCTCTCTCTCACACAAATAAATAAACATTATTTAAAAAAAATTAACTGTTACAAAATCTTAAGGTGAAAGAGTATGTTACCATCATCTTCCTGAAACACCGGTCATGAACCCTACGTAGACCGTGTGTGGTAACCACAGGCTGCTCCAGGAAGCCCCTGCCTACTAAATCTCATTGGTGAGAAAAGCCGGCCCCTCTGCAGCATTTTCTCACTGCTCCTTGTCTCCCCTCCTTTCTACCTTGTCACATCGTGGCCCTCCTCAAGATGAGTTTCTTTTACTTTGCTGCATCGATGGGGAGATAAATGTATCCGTTTCCTTGGCAAATCTGGTGATCAGGAAGGTCTAGGGACACACCCCTGATCCAGTGTCAAAAGTCTGTCCATTCCACAGGATTGTACAAAAGGAACACTATTAAATATGTGTTCCAGTGCCCACTTTCTCCATCTCTTGATTGTTCGGTGTGGTTGGGCCCACCCAACCAGAGGCTGCTATTCTCCCTGACATACTTTTTAAATTGGGGTGACTATTGTCTGTTTAGTTTTGAGGAGAAAAAGAAGACTGAGACCTTTCCTCAGTGAGAGAGCACTGAAGGGTTGGTCTTATTTTTCATTCTATTTTTAAAATAATTTATTTGATCATCACTTGGGAACACTGGATGAACATTGATCTCCCTGATCCTGAACTAAGAATATAAGCGTTACACATCAAAACTTCCTAAAAGAACTTAGGTGAACTAACAAATAAGCTCTGGTGTGCAAACCTTTAGAATCACCTTGATTTAGTCTGAAAGACACTCCTTTCATTACAGATACCCAAAATGTAAACAAATAAAATTTTAGACAGGTTAGATCGTTTCTCTTTTTTTTTTTTTTAAACTACTTTAATTTGCCACACTCGACTCTGCGAGGAAGTTGTGCTTAATTCTGTTTATCGAGTACTGATGTCAAAGAGCATTATGAACACCGTCGTTACCTTCTTCCCACGGGGTGCATGCGCTGTGCGTGCTGAATGTCCCAAGACAGGTCCCAGTGCTGCTGCTGGATAGGAGACTTTATGACCAGCTCACTTTGAATATTCAAAAGATAGTAACAAGGTAACTAGTAAATATGCCCTTTTAGACTTAACAGCATTCTTAGAATAGGGACTGTCATACAAACACACATTGTTTTTCTCTGTTTCTTTTTTAAAAAATTGTTAATAACCTCTCTCAGGCAAGATAGACCCTCAATTAACATTCAGTATTACACATAATTAGTAGTCCAGACTAATTAAAAAAAGAAACCAAAATCTCGCATAGTACACTAAGTTACTTTTAATGACACTAGCACTCTCTTTTTAGGTTTTATTTAAATTCCAGTTAACATACAGTGTAATATTAGTTTCAGATGTACAATTTAGTGATTCAGCACTTGCAAATAACGGCCGGTGCTCGTCAAAACAAGTGCCCTCTTTAATCCCCGTCACCTATGTCACCCACCCACCCCCACTCCCCTCTGGTAACCATGGGTTTGTTTTCTAGAGTTAAGAGTCTGTTTCTTGGTTTGCCTCCCTCTTTTCTCCCCTATGATTGTTTACTTTCTTAAATCCCACATATGAGTGAAATCATACGGTATTTGTCTTTCTCTAAACCGACTTTTTTCACTTAACATGATATTCTGTAGTATAACATTAATGTGTAACATGTTAAAACTGATGGAACACTGTTTTAGCAAAAATGCATGGGTTTTTAATTTTCAGTAAAATTAGCATTACAGGGCACTGAAAGGAATTTTAGGAGTGGTTGGGTTATGGGGACATTCACCAGGTTCCGACTTTGTGAAGGAGGAATAAGCAGGAAAAAGGTGGAAGGAGGGGATCACCACCGTCTCTCCCGCCACTTTCAAGAAAGCCCTCTCTCTTTTTATTTATTTAAAAAAAAAATTTTTTTTTAACGTTTATTTATTTTTGAGACAGAGAGACAGGGCATGAACAGGGGAGGGGCAGAGAGAGAGGGAGACACAGAATCTGAAACAGGCTCCAGGCTCCGAGCTGTCAGCACAGAGCCCGACGCGGGGCTCGAACTCACAGACTGTGAGATCATGACCTGAGCTGAAGTTGGACGCTTAACCAACCAAGCCACCCAGGCGCCCCAAGAAAGCCCTCTCTCTTTTTAAAAGAAGTTGTGCAGGAAGTGCTCAGAGAGGGTCAGGACCTCTAAATAGACCAGTAAATTCACCACTTTTTTTTTTTTTTTTAAATCAGTGATTGGTTCAGGCAGTAAAATCACCAGGCCTATCGCTACTGCTCAGAGAAGAAGGATAGTGTTTACTATTTTTAATCAGACTTCAGAGACAGAGTATAAGCACTTTTTTTTTTATCCACATTGCTTATTTACAGGGTGTGTTTTAACCTGTCAGAGTGTGTGTGTACTTCAGTAGTAATAAAGAATTCCTTAGATCTCACAATCCAAGAGTCGCATCCAGGAAATTCTCAGAGCGGCAGCTACGGCCTGGAAGCTATAGCATGAAGGTTCTAAGGTTGGACATTCCTAAGAACCTGTGGATTCTGGGGACAGAGTAAAGGTCACAGGGTAGACACAACTTGAACTGCTTATTTCATGGGAAGCCAGCTCACAAGCTGCAAGGTGGTTGAATTTGTTTTCATTTTTCCCCTACGGAAAAATTAAGAACAAGTATGAAGCAGATGCTTTTATTAGTTTTAAATCCTATACAGTATTTCACAGTTGATTTATAGAGTATTGACCTATAAGGTACTAGGTGAACTGTATGAAAGGATGCTGTTTTAAATAACTTTGATTGTAGTTATTTGGAATTAAAAAGTCATATAAGGGGCACCTGGGTGGCTCAGTCAGTTAAGCACCTGACTCCGGAATTTGGCTCAAGTAGTGATCCCAGGGTTATGGGATTGAGCCCTGGGTTGGCGTCCGTACTGAGTGTGGAGCCTGCTTGGGATTCTCTCGCTCTCACTCTCGCTCTTTCTCTCTCCCTCTCCCTCTCCCTCTCCCTCTGCCTCTTCCTCTCTCCCTTTCTTTCATCCTGCTCATGTTCTCTCTCTCTCTCTCTCTCTCTCTCTCTCTCTCCAAAAAGAAAAAATAAAAAGTCACATAAGATAATTGTGGACTCTTAGGGAGAAAAGAAAAGTAAAATTGATTACAGTCTATTTCTCAGTAATCATTCATTCACTCATGCATTCATTCAACAAATACTATGTATTTGCATTTGGGGCTCTGTTGGGTGATGGATATATCAGAGAGAAGAAGACCTTCATGGAACTTATCATCGAGACAAGACATCCAGACGGAGGGCAACAATACCAGCATAATGAGTGACATCAAGGGGGGGGCTGCAGGATCCTAAGTTAATGTAGAGCAGGGATAGCAGTGTGCTCGGGGTTCAAGGACACCTGAAGGAAAAGAAGGAATTATATAGAGGAATAATGGGGAAAAGTGTTACGAATGAAAGAATTATCGACAAGTTCTTTATCTTTAAGCCGGTAAAAGAAGAGAGAGACTGTGATGATATGCAAAAATCTTGGCTGCATTTCCAAATATTTCTTTAGGTGCGATCTCAACAATGCAATTACTGGATCAAGGGTTTGGAACATGTTTAAGGCTCTTGCTACAAGTCACCAGGGAGCTCCCTGGAAAAGCAGTACTCGATTGATCTCCTGCCTATGGAACCTAGGCACGTACATGTTCTGCAGAGTGCTTGTGAGCATTGGTCAGCTCTTAATTTAATATGGGAATCACATCTCATTGCTCTGTTCTGCAGTTCTATGATTATGTGTGATGCTGAAAAGTTTTTCATATATTTCTGGGATATTTATATTTGTTCCTTACTGTGCTATTCCATCACATCTTTTGTCTCTTTTTTTTATTTGGATCTTAGTGACCTTTTTATTGATTTCTATGTGTTCTTCGTGGAATAATATTAACTTTTTTCATATTCATGTCAAATCCGTTACAGTTCTGACTTATGTTTGAATTCTTTTAACATTAACTCTTTTTGAACATGAAAATTTGTTGGTATTTTTCTTGATAATTCTTTCTCATGATAAACATTTCTTTATAATTTCTTTCTTCCGTTGCTTTTATGCTTTGAAAGTTCTTTCCTATCCATAGATCCATATTCACATAAAATGGTTTTATAGGTATTTTATGCTCATTATTTACGTGTTATGCTTATCAAACTAGAGTTCATTTTGATGTTTGTGCAATGTACCTACATTGAATTTTTCAAAGGAGTTAGCTGATTTCACCCTGTGTCACTTCGGTAGATATACCCTTCCTTTGTCTCCTGGATTCTTCCGTATACCGGGATCTGCTTTAAATCTGTCTGTTCCTTTTCATTGACATACATGTGCTCCCCACACCTTTGTTACGTGGTGGCTGGGTTTTTTAATCATTCTAACCATTTTTTAAAATTATTTTACTGTTTATTTATTTTTGAGAGAGACAGAGACAGAATGCGAGTGGGTTAGGGGCAGAGAGAAAGGGAGACACAGAAGCAGAAGCAGGTTCCAGCTGTCAGCACAGAGCCCGATGGGGGGCTCGAACTCATGAGCGGTGAGATCATGACCTGAGCCGAAGTCGGACGCTCAACCGACGGAGCCACCCTGGCACTCCGGTCGTTCTAACCATTTTTAAGTGTACATTTCAGAACATTCACAATATTGTGCAGCCATCACCATTGTCCTTTCCCAGGTCTTTTTATCATCTCACATAGAAACTCTGTACCTGTTAAACACCAACTCCTCATTTCCTCTCTCCCCGCTACATGGTTCTAATTAGTATAGATTTGTAATACACTTTAATGTCTGATAGGCAGAAAGTCACCCAGCCCGTTCTTCTTTAAAGAAGATGCTCTTCGTTTTGCTCATGTGTAGTGACGCTCGACATGCTCCTCCTGGTTTATCTCCTCTCCTGTGAGTGGCTCCATCCTCCCCCCCGGACATGAGATCTGGGAGTCATCTTGGGTTCTTCTTTCCTCCTCGCTCCTCATATTCATCAGTCACTGGGCCGGTTGGTCCTCTATCATTAACATTCCTCAGATGTTCACTCCCTTTCTCCCCCGCATTGGCCCTCCCCTCATTCTGAGCCCCGTCACCTACCACGGGGGCTCACCTACCACGTCATCCTCTACACTGGTGCCTCCTGGTTGTCTTTAAGGCAAATGCCATCATGCCACTGTGCTGGCTTAGAGGCTTTCTGAAGTTCCTGACTTCCAGATTCTTTGAGGGATTGACGGATCTTTGCAAGCCGATAGACATCCCCTACTGTTCACGCCAGCTGTGCTTGCCTGCTGTGTACACATACCCACACCCTCACGCCCACATAGGCTCACATGGCCAGCAAGTTTCAGCCTCACTACATTGCATTCGTGAGACAGCCTGTTCCTCTTTCTCCTGCCTCCCTCTCTCTTCGACTCCCACCACTACCTCCGGCTATTAGATCTCCTCCGCTGACTTTTAAGCACTTTGCCGGCTCTGCTCTGGAGGTCGCACCACGGCAACGTAATCAGGTGTCTACTCCCCAAAGGTTCCATGAAGGCAGGACCCCCGTCCTTCAGCAGCACGATAGTATTTACGGAACCAAAACGTGGGTATGAGTGTGTGCCTGTGCTCACTTGCGCTTCATTCGTCTCCCGGTGTTGCTTTTAAAACGGATTAAAGTTGGTAAGAACTGTCTGGAATAATTTTTCGCAAGGTGGCTGAGAGTTGTTTTACTCCTTGAATTCTAACTACTGCTTTTTACCCATCTCAGCAGAGACCCTCACCCTTTCCTACTTTACCTCCTGTGAAATAGAGTGATTCATGAACTTGCACATGAAAGGAACTTCATGTTTCTACCACCCACTCTTGTATTTAGCTTCTGAATAAGCCATTAATGTGCATCGCATTGTGTCTCTTTTTCGCTTTGCTGTGTGACTTTTAATTGAGGCTGTCTTTATTACACCGCCTCTTATGGCCACTTTGTTGTAACTCATTTCCTAGTAATTGGATATGTACCTTCTCTGAAATGTAATTTTCTTTGGGCTTGTAAAATGCACAGGGCAAGGCATTCACTTGAACCCTTTCATAGAATTTTTGCTGTCACTAAAAATAAGTATCAAAAATTACTACCCTGAATGCAGACTCTAAACCATGACTAGAAACTGTCAAGAGAACAAAAGAAGGGAATTTAGCATAAGAGATCCCAAATTAGGGGAGGAAATTGTAGTTTTAGAGCATTACTCAATGCGAACAGCATTGAGTCGCAGGGAAAAGAAGCAACTGGTCTTTCCTTGGCAGATTATCTGAGATCCGTTCCCTTGAAGAGTAGGTAAGTGAGCCTGGTGGTCTCCTTTGAATGCAATATCGTGAATGTAATGGAGCCAACATCTAAAATTTAAAATTTAGTCTGAGTGTATAGCCAAGAGTAAATGGGTAGACATGGCAGAAATAATACCCCTGTTGGGGCACCACAGGAGGAATCTGTACTCCCTTTTCCCCAATATTGACAACCCAGGCTTCTCAGAGTGGAATTGAAATTTGTGTTGCATGACTACCTCTGTGATACTTGAGTGTCTTGAGATTTAGGTTTTTAAATGACTGCATTCACCGTAATGTCATCATCCATAATAATTTTTTTTTTCTGGCTACTTGTACTTGGAGTTCTAAAAAGAGATTGATGACCAATTAAGTAGATAGCTATTGCAAAAGTAACCATGTAAAAAGCTTGTGAATGGGTTCTATTAAAGGTTTGCATGAAATACACCATTTAAGCTAGCGTGAAGTTAATTCGAGGAGGTTTAATTAATCAGCAGGTATTTATTGAACAACTACTGTGTGTCTAACATTCTGATGTGTGTGTAACAGCCATTGCCCTCAAGGAGACAAGGCTAATATGTATGAAACAACTTGAGGTTAATTGTATGCTCAAGTCCGGGGCACTGCTCTGTGGATAAATAGGAGGAATCCAGAAGAAGAAGACAGCAGCGAACACAGGAGTTGGAGAAAGCTTCCCATGGGCAGCCTGAAGGGCATGCATCTATTTATGGTTCTATATGTCTTATATATCTTTTCAGAAGCATTTCACAAATTGGTAACAGTAGCTGCTCCTGGAGAAAGGACCTGGAAGAGTACTTGCTTTTTATTGTATTTTAATGAAGTATTTGAATTCCTTACCTTGTATGTATATTTCCTATTCACAAAATAAAATGTGTGCTGTTGAATAAAGTGGGTAGCTCAAGGAGGTGCTCAATGGAAAAGCATCCGAGTAGGCAATGCCAGGAGGCAGCTGTGAAAAAGGAGGATGGGGTGGGGCGAGGCAGAGGAGACCAGGGAGGGCACTTTGGTACCTGGAGGACCTGGGGGAATATCAGCAGTAGAGGAGGACAGTATGAATGAGTGTAGAAAGGGGGAGAGTCATTTTGGTTAATTGCACAGGTTTTGGAATTAGACTGCCTAGATGTGAATTCCTCCTACTCACTGGGTCTTATTAGACCTAACCTCACTGATTCTCAGTGACCTCTTCTGCCAAACAGGAGTTATTAACACTCACATCATGAAGGTCAATCATGTGGTATAGTGCCTGGCACATAGCGGGACCATACACAGCCTGTGGAAGATTTAAAATGGTTTGGAAAAAAAGGATGGCTTGGAGACAGAAGGACTCAGGCAGCAGCAGAGCATTTCCTAAGTTTTGTCGGTGATCCTTCCAAAATATTTCCCAAGTCCATCTTTTCTTGGGCCCTGACGGCATTATCTTACCTCAGGCTCCAGGAAGTATTTGAATACCCTCAGAACTGATCTGATGTCTCCCCCTCCAGTCCATCCTCAACAACCACCACAGTTTGTCTAAAACACCAGTCTATGTCAGACCTTGACGGAAAGCCTTCGGTGGCTCCTATTACCCATGATGAAGTCGACTCCCCGTAACATGCCAGCCAGGGCCCTCCCCAGCCCAGCCCCGTCCTGCCTACCTCCCAGGCTGGCCTTGCCGTAACTCCTGCTTGTTCTCTGAAATGAAACTCCTTCAGGAGTTTTGCTCTGGTTTCCTCTAAGCCCCCTGCACAGCCTGGGTGACGTCCTCACTGCCACTGCCATTGCAGTACTCTGCGGGTCTCTAATATTTCTCGCGCAGGAGGTGGGAAGCTTCTGCCCCCTCGCTGCATGGCTCTCCCCCAGCTTGCTTCCTCACGGGAGGCCGGCTAGTGGGTCTGGTTAGTTGGAGTAGGAAATTGAGCATGCTCTCTTAAACTCCTCCCTCTCCCCTCTCTTGGGGAACCGTGCTCCTTGACTTCTACCCGCCTTACATTCTTCAGGCACAGGCCTCCTGCAGGGGGCTCTCATTAGCTGTGTTTGCGACATTGACAGTGTAAGTTGGTCTGACTCACAGCGTGCTAGCCAGCCGTTTGGATTCTCACACTAAGCCACGTTCTCCAGGATCAGGTTTATTGGTTACAATGGCGGTGCTTTGCTTTCCATCCACCTGACTCTTGCACGTCTCTCTTGCGTCTGACCTTGGGAAGGGGAAGGGAAGTATTAGTTACTGAACCGCCCAGGGCTCACCAGAACCAGCTTACCGCATTTTTACTTCAATCATCTATATGTGTCTATCTTGGACACTAGACTTATCTTTGTAAGACTAAGGACTTGCTCATCTTATCTTTGTATGCACAGCGCCCAGTATTCGTGGTGCCAGCGGACATGGTCATTGAGCGCTTGTTTGTTGAATGCATGTGGTAATCCGATGTGAAGTGGGCATATGCGCTGGGACTGACTGGTGAAAATGGAGAACGATGGATGCTGATGACGACGACGACGAGGACGACAACCACAGTTGGCATTTATTCAGCCTGTCTTGGACCCCCTGAGCAACCAAATAAGTTCAACAGGCTCCTCCTACCAAACCCCTGGAGGGGAGAGGGTGGAGGACTGACCTGGAATCAACAAGACGGCTGGGGAGTAGGGGAGTAGGAGGAAGACGACAGTCATCTTCACTGAACACATGAGGAAATGGAGACTCAGACGTTAAGTGAATTCCCTCCCGATACAAATCTAGTATTTTCTTTCTGTGCTTCTAGTGATGGCAGGGTCCCAGAGGATGGAGGCAAGAAAAGAGAGAACGTTTCTGCCTAGATGTCTAGCTGAGGAGACGAGGGAAGCTGGTCAAACTGACAGAAAGGAGATAGTAAAATGGACCTATCTTGGGGAGAATTAGTTAAGTTCTGCTCTGCATCTGTGGAATTGAGAGAATCATGGAGATGTCAAGTTTTGATGGCCTGTGTGTAGTTGAAAATATGGCACGAGTACAATCGTTACTGTTCAATAATGATTTTTTAAAAAATATCAGGCATTCTCATAAAGAATATGATGCTGTGGACAAGTAAAATTGTCTTTTTAAATCCCTTGCAATTAATTCTGGTCCTAATTATGTTTGCTCACTCCTGGTTCTATTTTTGATGTGTTGATCCTTTCCAGTGCATATGCAAATCCACGTGTGTATTGATAACATGGTGACTGAGAAGAGTTTTGAGACGGATCTCATGAGCCTGCATAACTGAGGGTAGTTAGTAATAAGTTTCATTTAGCAGAGAAGTCCCATTTAGTAATGAGCTGCATTCTTTCCCAAGCTTCTAATCTCTCATTATTTTACATATTGTAGAAACCATTGCTGTTGATATTCTTTTCTCGATTTAATTCTATGCACTGAATTTTTTTTTTCTTGTTCTGGGATCCAGATGAACTTAGATGTATGGGCCAGATCAATAATAAGGAGATCAATAAGCTTTTATTTTTATTCCACTTCCCTATACTGAAGGGTTCTTGATTTGCATCTGCTGATGAGATCAATTCTTCCACAATGTTGACATGAGAAATGTAGCTTGAATAGGGTCAGTACTTTCCATTAAAAAAAATAAAAATAAACCGTTGAAATATCTTCAAATCCCCTGTTTTTCATCTTTACCCTTACTCTCCTGGAATTTAGTTGAAAATCAGGGCTTTCAGTGCACAGAGAAAGGTGCATTTACTTCACCATTGCCTCCCACCAGTCCAGTGCCGGTGAGCACACTCACCAGCCCTTTACTACACAACCGCAGGTAAGGGCTTATGTTTGTGATCGCCCCCAAACCGAGCCCCATGTGAGTCCGAGGCTGAGGACCAGGTAGGTTTATTTTGTCGGCAGTTTTCCCTATTGCCACACAGCCCCATCCCTCTTCTAACTGAAGGCATCTGAGATCTCATCAAAAATGGTTTGTTTGAAGACGTGAGAGGTATGTTTTCACAAGAAGCTCATAATGATGAGGTTAATACCAGTAGTGCCCCTCTCCGGTGAACTCCAGAAGCTTTGCACGTATTAACATATTTATCTTCGGGGCGCCTGGGTGGCTCAGTTGGTTGAGCGTCCGACTTCGGCTCAGGTCATGATCTTTCACTCTGTGAGTTCGAGCCCCGCATCAGGCTCTGTGCTGACAGCTCAGAGCCTGGAGCCCGTTTCGGATTCTGTGTCTCCCTCTCTCTCTGCCCCTCCCCACTCATGCTCTGTCTCTCTCTCTATATCAAAAATAAATAAACATAAAAAAACATATTTATCTTCCCCACCTCCCTCTGAAGTGAGGAAAAGGTCATTTTTCTGCTTCTCTTGATCCAAGAAAAGTAAGGTATGGCAAAGGTGAAGTTGGAGGTGGGTCAGTAGAGAATGAAATTCAGTCTTTATCTTCTTCATTTAGACTTTACTCTCTTGTTTCGGGATTAGCAGTGTTCAAACAGCTCCGTCCTTCTATTTATTAAAGTATTTTCTTATCCCTTCATTTGTTGACTATCAGATATTCATAAAGCACCTGTTGTCAGGTACCAGGCCAAACTTGTCTACAGAGAAGCTTAAACCTTCATTGCTGTACAGAGATTACTTTGGGGTTTACAGACCCAGCGCCACCTCCGGGATGAACTGTTTCTTTTTTTTTTTTTTTTTATTTTACATTTATGTATTTCTTAGAGACAGAGAGAGACAAAGCATGAGCAGGGGAGGGGCAGAGAGAGAGGGAGACACAGAATCCAAAGCAGGCTCCAGGCTCCGAGCTGTCAGCACAGAGCCTGACACAAGGCTCGAACTCACGAACCGTGAGATCGTGATCTGAGCCGAAGTCGGACGCTTAACTGACTGAGCCACCCAGGCTCCCCATAGGATGAACTGTGTCTGAACCACTGAATAGAATAATTATTCAATCATTCATTTCACAAGTGTTTTCTGAGCATCTGCCATGTTCTATTAGGGCAGGCTGCCTAACATCGCCCCTGGATCTAAATTTTTATAACTGTAATTATTTTTAAATGTTGTTTTCGTATTGGAGTCTATTCTACACTGCTCTAAGTTACGTTATTTTTGGCCTCTGACCTTTGTGACTATTGGGAATAAAGAGCTTGTAGAATTTCTTCTTTATTACTCCATCCATAATAATGTTTAGATTAGTGTTCCACTTTAGGCTGGTGCCTTACTCACCAGAAAACAAATTTTAAAAACGACAAGGAGCATGCAAAGTTAGAGCATTCTGTAGATTTAAAAAGCAGAATGGGTTGACTTGTGCTTCTGTATGCTCACGGGGTCGAGGGACCATTCCTGAGAGGGGAAGTACCCTGTATTTGTTAAGAACCCCACATTTGGGAAGTGTTGTGATGTGCTGTCTTCATAAGAAAATGGTGTTTTGAGATAATAGTAACTTTGCGCATTGTTAGCTTCCCCCAAATTCATTAGGCTAAATTTTAATTTGGTTTTCTCTTCACTTAGTTCTTTCCATTTCTTTCAAGCTCTGTTCCCATCTGCCCCATGCTGCATGCTGTTTCTCTTCTCTGGAATATTTGCCTTCTCCTCCCTCCATGGATAAGCTTCTGCTTTGCCTTCAAGATCAAGCTTCAGGGCTGTCTCCTCTGGAAAAGCTACCCACATTTCCTCACTCCCTAACCTACCCACTCACCCCACTATTTTTCTCCTTTTTTTTTTTTTTTTTGCTTCTACAGCATTCTGTTGGTAATCCTAATATGACATATATCCCAATGAATTATTGTTCCTTGTTTAAAGTGATCCTGCCTATGTAAATTACATTCCAGAAAAGTAATCATTTAATGGTATTTCCACTCCATTCTGTCATAGTCATTAACCCCCAACAAGCTCCCTAAGCTCCCTAAAGACAAGGATCATCATGTAGATTTTGTATCTCCCGTCCCCTACCCAATGCTTGAAACGTTTGCTTTTAGACTAGTAACTGCACATGGTAGCAGTTTGGGATAGAATAACCTCCCACGTGCCTAGCAAGGCCCTTCAGATTTATGCCCGTGGATCAATCCCATTAGTAGTGGACGTGGACTAGAGCCAAGAGGAGAAGCAGAGCCAACCGCTGACAAGGTGGCAGGATTTCCTCCCTACGTGTGGCCCCAAGCCCATGCTGTGTATGCCAACCTCGGGCTAATCAGTCCATTTTTAGAACAGGTGTTCTCTGTCCTCGATACTGTTGCTGAGAGCAGAGGGGAAGAGTTTGCCACCTGGTCAGAATTTATATAAACAGATGCCGTAACGAAAAAGCTTGCATTACGTGCTGTGTTAGCAGTGTGGGAGTAGTTGGAGCAAAGTGTCTTCACTTCTAAGTGTAAGACTACTCCTCACACATGCCCTGCCCCCCTTCCTCCATGCCTAAACATCAGAGCCTATTCGAGGAACCAAGATCTTTTATATTGCTTGTTTCTCAGGTTGAGAATCTAACACGCCTCATTGGGAGCCTGATGGTCCCTATGCCTTGGATAGGGACAGATGACTTGGGAGTGGGAACAGAAAGCCCTTTTCCCTTATTTTAAAAAGGAGCTGCTTTTCTTGTATGAAATTAAAACAACAATAACAACAACCAGTAAGACTTCAGTGGTCCAGAGAGGTGCCGACTCTCAGAAAAGATAACAAAAATAGAAGGTCTCCATTAGTCACATCCTCCTCCTGGAGCTGGTTCTGCCCTTAGCTCCTGGGATGCCTAGTGTGGTCATCCAGGATGGTCATCAACACCCACCTCCTGAGATATAAGCATCTTATTACTAGTGATTACTGGGAAACTGGGATGACAGAATACCAGCTAAGTGGTCGCGGGAAGCATTAAACCACAGAAATTATAACAGCGGTTAATATCACCACCGATATCAACAAAAACTAATGTCACTCCATGGTGCTTAATTTACACATAATTTAATATAGTGCTTACACTCAATATTTTTATTATCTTCACTTACAGGTAAGAGGAGCCATGTTAGCAGAAGATAGCAACAACATGTAATACATATTGAGCATTTCCTGTGTGCTGGCACTGTGCCCATCTGCCAGGATCTGGGCAGAATCATGATTAAAACCCTGGCTTCCATGGTTATAAAGTCGAAACTCCTGGAGGAGTCTGAGTAAGGGATATGTGGAAACTCCGTTCTATCTTTGTAGCTTTTCATGAAGTCTAAGGGTAGTTCAAATAGAAAGTTTTTTTAAAAACTCAACACGACAAAGCTTGCAAGCACTGCTCTCTTTGCCTCACTAGATAGCAGCCTTCTGTCGTGATGGTCAGTCCGTGCCAGGGATGCTTACAATCCCGATCATGCTGGAAAGTCTCTTGCAGCTGTGTACTATTCAAGGACCCCATGTCAAGGGGGGCACCGTTCTCCTCTTGGACATGACTGGATGTACTTCGTATGGCATCTTCCTGCCAGCAGATGGCAGTAAGATGTCTTGAGAAAGGGATGCCTTTCTCTAATGCTTACTGTGGTACCTTGTGGGCTAGCAGTTGCCCCTGGCAGTGAGATGTGGAGGAAAGGTGCAGGAGTCGAGAAATGTTTAGGAAGCGAGATGAGACAGCAAACCCATATGCTACTTGCATTTTAAAGATGTAAAATTGAACTGAAACCAAATCAACCACGAAATTTGTCCCTTCAAAGCATTTCATCTCCATATGCCTTGTCCTTCAGTTTCTGCTTCTGTATAACTTACCTTATTTTCATCATGTTCTCCCCATGGAGATTGTTAGAATTTTCTTGTCCATGAATAAACCCTTAAACCTGGGAATTTCTCCAGGAGTGGGCTTCTTTAGGGGTTCCATAGTCCCCCTAGAATTAGCAGTGTTGTAAGCATCTGAACTTGTGTGTATTTTACCAGGGAGACTTTCCCTAACATCCATCAGAATTTCAGTCGAGGTCGGGGCCATTCAAAACACATTCTGTCTGAGGGCATATCACCCAAGGAGGCCTAGACTAGATTCAGGGTGTGGTGGGGAGAGCAAACACAAGTACCTCCAGAGGCTGGGCAGATTACATAGTGAATGGACATAATGTGGTGAGGAGTAGGGTCAGCTGCGTAAGGTGTGCCCCAGCTATCTGGAGGCAGCCACATTGCTCGGCCCCAGGCCCCGAGTGGCATGACCAATGGAGTTGTTGTTTTGTTTTTGTTTTTGCTTAGTTTATTTATTTATTTTGAGAGACAGAGAGCATGAGCAAGGGAAGAGAGAGATGGACAAGCAGACTCCACACTGTCCGCTCAGAGCCCAGTGCAGGGCTCAAACTCACAAACCATGAGATCACAACCTGAGCAGAAATCAAGAGTCGTGGACACTTAACTGACTGAGCCACCCAGGCGTCCCTACCTCTGGGCTTGTTAGAAGAACTTGCAAGTCCGTAATTTTAAATGAACTTCAGAAATTTCTGAAGGGTACAACTAACACTTTTAAACAGCTCAGGCAAAATGAGTGGACCTATAGTCCACGTGTGACTCTTGAGCTGTCAGTTTGACAAACTGAGTTAAGACATCAGCCTGTGATGGCGCGCCTGGGTGGCTCAGTCAGTTAAGCATCTGACTCTTGATCTCAGCTCAGGTCGTGATCTCGCGGTTCATGAGTTTGAGCCCCGAGTAGAGCCCCACGTGGAGCCCCGCAGGGAGCCCCACATCAGCCTCTGCACTGACAGCGTGGGGCCTGCTTGGGATTTTTTTCTTTCCCTCTCTCTCCTCCTCCCCACCTGTTCTCTCTCTCTCTCTCTCCCTTTCTCAAAATAAATAAACCAACCTATAAAAAAAAAGACCGTAGCTTGTAATTAATAAGCTCAAGACCTGGCTCTCTTGGGAGGGGTACACATACCCTACTGGGGAATCCTAGTACTACCATTACTAAGAACTATTGTTGTTATTGTAATAACAACATTCATGTAATATTGTTGTTATATGTAATAACAACACTGGCTGACACTCAACACCTACTGTCTACCACGCACTATTCTGAATATTCACAGTAACTCCTTTGAGCATGTCAACAACCCCCTGTGGGAAGTTATTACTGGTTTTGTAGGCATTTCTGTAACATTCGCCGTGTGTCGGATGCTGTTCTGGGAGCTTCTGGGCACACGTCTTAACTCATTTAATCCTTATGACGATCTTATGAAGCGCTAGGGACACTGAGGCACAGAGTTGTTTGGTAACTTGCCTTAGCCCATATCCTATATGCAAACGCAGGCAAGCCTGCGCTCTCAACTCCTGTGCTGTTCTGACTGTTTTGTGGTGCGCTGGGTACCAACCACTCTTCAAATACCCCGTAGTGGTCTCGGACAAACCCTGTCCACACTGGCATTGCGGTGTGGCATTTCTGACTGAGTGTAGTCAGCCCCAGGTCTTCTGAGAAATCCGTCTCATTTTCATGCATCATCAGACATGCTTTATTCAGCCTTTGGTATTTTTTTTAATCTCCTCTGAAATGAGCAGATCATAAATCCTTTGCTAGATGAGATTTCCAAATAATGGTGATAGATGGCCTTGTCTCCTGTCTCTCAACAAGTTTGGCCGCGACGTCATCAAAGCCATCAAAGGCTTTGTATCAGAATAAGACGGCAGGGGTGATAAAGAGAGTGACCTCTTGGTTCTCCACTCAAATTCCCGTTCCATCTGAGCCACCTCAAATGAGTGAGGCTTCCTAAAGGTTTGCACAAAATAAACTCCTGAAATAAGTGAAAAATTACGGTTGCAATGGCAGAGAATTGACTTTAAGTGTAGCAGCAACAGGGAATCTGTGTCTGATGAACGAGGACGGAATTACAACATGGGAGCTTGGAGTGATTTGCAGAACGCACTTGTTTCCAATTCCATCTACTGGTGCCAATGCTGACATCTAAACCCTGCTGAGAGATTGATAATGAAAAACCGAGAGAAGGAGTGAGGAAAAGGACAGGGTGTGAATTTACTCCACAGCTGTCCTATGCCATGAATTATATCAAATGGTCCCCTAATTTCCTACTTCGAAGATGCCCCTTATTTGAAAAACGAAACGTGGATTTGGCTACTGCTTTACAGCTTTGCCTTTCTAGCAGCTAACC
Source organism: Panthera uncia (assembly GCF_023721935.1). Lineage (NCBI taxonomy): Eukaryota > Metazoa > Chordata > Mammalia > Carnivora > Felidae > Panthera > Panthera uncia. The sequence goes on along the minus strand of NC_064809.1, from coordinate 89,344,489 downwards.
AGTTTATGATGCTTCCTGTAAGCAGTGGGTCGTAGCTGTCAGTGCACTTCGATTAGCATATGCCTCTGCAAAATATTTCATCCTTTCGGGACTCCCTTTTGATCAATTAAGCGCCTGAATCTCCCTCCCTAAACAAGTGCAGAGAAGATTTGTGGAAGACCTCTCTTCCTGGGGACTAGTTTTAATGTCAGTCCTGAAAATAAAACATTAGATATGAAGCCAAATGAAAGATAGCTTTGGAATAAAAAATGCCTGTAAAGAGAACTTTTTTATTGACCACTGAGACTCACAACCAAAAATATGGAAGAATGAGTGACCAAGGGCATTGTGGGAGCATTGTAGAATTCCAGGCTTGATAATATAGCCAGCCATTAAAAAACACTTAAAGAACTATACAATGGGAAAAGCAAAAGTTGATGGAGTGAACTACTTTTTAAAAAGTATATGCACTTTTTAATATTCCTTAAAACTTGAAAGTAAACTTTTCTTTTTTTAAATTTTTTTAATGTTTATTTTTGAAAGAGAGAGAGAGAGGGAGAGAGAGGACAGAGTATGAGCAGGGAAAGGGCAGAGAGAGAGGGAGACACAGAATCTGAAGCAGGCTCCAGGCTCCAAGCTCTCAGCAGAGCCCAACGCGGGGCTTAAACTCCCAAACCGCAGGATCATGACCTGAGCCAAAGTCGGACGCTTAACTGACTGAGCCACCCAGGCTCTTTTTTGTTTTTAATTCAATGTTTTGACTTTTTTTTTTCTGGTACTATGGAAGAAAATTTGGGTATGTCCATTTGATAGTTTTCCTTATTGGCCCAAACATACATCACAGGATTTGCACAAATGTAATGTTTCTAATGGTTTGTACTCTTGTCCTCAGTGAAGACCACGGATGTCAATGACTGAAGAAACATTGCTTAAAGAACATTCTTACTGTGAGAAATGACATCATCAGAACTGATTCAGAAAGTCTGTGAATTTAGTAGCACTAGAGCGTGTGGAGGGTAATTCTAAAGTTAAGTGAATCAAAATCTCATAAAGTCAAAATTATCCTTGACTAATCCTTGTATATCTTAGGTTAAGCAGATAAAACAGCTGGCCAAAATATAGGGGCTGAGTCATATGCAAATATAGAATCATATTCAATGAGGTAGACTGCTCACCTAATGACTGAGAACGCTTGTGGAATATGAAAAGACAGAGAATTTGATACATGAAATATGGCATATTGTGTGTGTGTGTGTGTGTGTATAAATAGTGAGAGAAGAGAGAAAGACCCAAAGTGGCTGAAATCACATAAGTTAAAGGTGCATAGTTTGACCGCTACTTTGCATTTTTGACCCAGAATGTGATGATGTGTTTTTTTCTTACCACAAATCCAAGTTTTGCTCTTTCTTCCAAGGCTTACTTCTTCCATGAAGGCTGCCTAAAAGACCGGAAACTCCAATCATATTTTCTTCACTCTGAATGACCACAGCACCTATACTGCTGAGACCTATTTCATGATTCCTTTATTTGGGTACTTTGTCAACTAGAGCTTAAGCCCCTCAAGGCAGGTACCCATGTGTCCCTTCTCATATCTGTCACAGTATCCGAAACATGCTCATCACAAGGCAATATGTGCCTTGAATGAATTCCTTTATACGGCTGTATACTACCTTAGTTTGGCATGCATGTAAAGCTACCCCTATCTCTTGCCTTAATTAATATTTTCATGTAAACCAGATTCGGTATCTGAAAACTTCTCACTGACTTGTAATTCACAGTTTACAGCTGAGAATTATCTTGAGAAATCTCTTGACCTGAAGAAAATGATCTGTAACAGATAAATGTTTCAGATTGTTAATGCTTCTTATAACTGGTATTGACTAACTTTATTGACAAAATCTGAGCCTTTTAGGGAAGCATTGGGGAGGAAGGGAATGGCTTGAGAGATTTACCTAGATAGATATATGGAGATATAGATATAGATTAGATATAGATATATAGATATAGATATAGATATAGATATAGATATATCTCACATACATATATATATATATATATAACTGTTTTAGACATTAAATTGTAAATATTTTGTAAATTTTATATATGATAATCTATGTAACAGTTTTTACAAGCCTGTGAAGTTGGCAGGGCAGTATTACAATTCACATTTTATAGGTGAAGGATCTTAGGTTTGGAAAGGTTAAGTGACTTCTCTGAGGCTGTGTAGCTAGAAATTGATGAAGTCACATCTCAGACTAAGGACTTTTGAATTTTACTATTTATTCATCCATTCATTCATCAAGTGCCTTCAGTGTTCCAGTTACATGTTCAGTGTTATAGATTCAAGGACAAAGACCCATCTCTTCCTTAGGGAGCTCCCAGCCCAGTAGAAGAGATTAATAGGTAAGTAGTAAGCACATTTCACAGAATCCCAGGCAAGGGTGAAAGCATGGATTTTGGAGTAGACGGTGTATTCTGGATGTTTCTTGTCATTCTGTATGGCTGGATCCTTACAAATAGGATTGGTGAAACTGGAGAAGCAGGTAGGGACCACTTCACAAAGATCCTTGAAGGCATCACTACAGAGATGGAAGGGTTTCAGGGGTAATCTATCTTATTTTAACGTTTATTTATTTTTGAGAAAGACAGAGAGCTTGAGCAGGGAAGGAGCAGAGAGAGGGGGACAGAGGATCCCAAGTGGACTTCATGCTGACAGACCATTTTGGCCAGAGAGAGCTCTTAAAAATATCCCGAGAGACACTGGGAAGGTAGCTTCACATATGAAGCACAAGGGGGAGATTCTGTGGTGTATGCTCCCAAATCCTTGCTGCCTGAAGCCTTTTTTTTTTATTTTATTTTTTTAAATTTACATCCAAATTAGTTAGCATATAGTGCAACAATGATTTCAGGAGTAGATTCCTTAATGCCCCTTACCCATTTAGCCCATCCCCCCTCCCACAACCCCTCCAGTAACCCTCTGTTTGTTCCCCATATTTAAGAGTCTCTTATGTTTTGTCCCCCTCCCTGTTTTTATATTATTTTTGTTTCCCTTCCCATATGTTCATCTGTTTTGTCCTTAAAGTCCTCATATGAGTGAAGTCATATGATATTTGTCTTTCTCTGACTAATTTCGCTTAGCTTAATACCCTCCAGTTCCATCCACGTAGGTGCAAATGGCAAGATTTCATTCTTCTTGATTGCCAAGTAATACTCCATTGTGTGTATATATATATATATATATA